>NW_028259194.1:147500-213045 GCF_977971745.1 Zootermopsis nevadensis | reverse complement strand
GTTAGGTTAGGTTAGGTTAGGTTAGGTTAGGTTAGGTTAGGTTAGGTTAGGTTAGGTTAGGTTAAGTTAGGTTAGGTTAGGTTAGGTTAGGTTAGGTTAGGTTAGGTTAGGTTAGGTTAGGTTAGGTTAGGTTAGGTATGGTTAGGTTAGGTTAGGTTAGGTTAGGTTAGGTTAGGTTAGGTTAGGTTAGGTTAGGTTAGGTTATTTTTTTAAATTTTCAATTTTTCGAAAATTTTCGAAAAATCGAAAAACGTGGGAAATCGTCCAAAAAGCGCACAAAACCAAAAATTTTTGAAAAATTCTGAATTCAAATTTTTTTTCGAAAATTTCGAAAATATTTAGTTTTCTTCGCGTTTCATGCCATTTACAGCCACTTTTAATTTTTTGAAAATTTCGAAAATTTTTGAAAATTTTAATTTTTTCGAAAATTTTCGAAAAATCGAAAAACGTGGGAAATCGTCCATAAAGCGCAGAAAACCAAAAAATTTTCAAAAATTCTGAATTCAAAATTTTTTTCGAAAATTTCGAAAATCTTTAGTTTTCTTCGCGTTTCATGCCATTTACAGCAACTTTTAATTTTTTGAAAATTTTTGAAAATTTTTGAAAATTTCAATTTTTTCGAAAATTTTCTGAAATTTCGAAAAAAGGGAAATCGTCGAAAATGCTAGGTTAGGTTAGGTTAGGTTAAGTAAGGTTAGGTTAGGTTAGGTTAGGATAGGTTAGGTTAGGTTAGGTTAGGTTAGGTTAGGTTAGGTTAGGTTAGGTTAGGTTAGGTTAGGTTAGGTTAGGTTAGGTTAGGTTAGGTTAGGTTAGGTTAGGTTAGGTTAGGTTAGGTTAGGTTAGGTTAGGTTAGGTTAGGTTAGGTTAGGTTAGGTTAGGTTAGGTATGGTTAGGTTAGGTTAGGTTAGGTTAGGTTAGGTTAGGTTAGGTTAGGTTAGGTTAGGTTAGGTTAGGTTAGGTTAGGTTAGGTTAGGTTATTTTTTTAAATTTTCAATTTTTCGAAAATTTTCGAAAAATCGAAAAACGTGGGAAATCGTCCAAAAAGCGCACAAAACCAAAAATTTTTGAAAAATTCTGAATTCAAATTTTTTTTCGAAAATTTCGAAAATATTTAGTTTTCTTCGCGTTTCATGCCATTTACAGCCACTTTTAATTTTTTGAAAATTTCGAAAAATTTTGAAAATTTTAATTTTTTCGAAAATTTTCGAAAAATCGAAAAACGTGGGAAATCGTCCATAAAGCGCAGAAAACCAAAAAATTTTCAAAAATTCTGAATTCAAAATTTTTTTCGAAAATTTCGAAAATCTTTAGTTTTCTTCGCGTTTCATGCCATTTACAGCAACTTTTAATTTTTTGAAAATTTTTGAAAATTTTTGAAAATTTCAATTTTTTCGAAAATTTTCTGAAATTTCGAAAAAAGGGAAATCGTCGAAAATGCTAGGTTAGGTTAGGTTAGGTTAAGTAAGGTTAGGTTAGGTTAGGTTAGGATAGGTTAGGTTAGGTTAGGTTAGGTTAGGTTAGGTTAGGTTAGGTTAGGTTAGGTTAGGTTAGGTTAGGTTAGGTTAGGTTAGGTTAGGTTAGGTTAGGTTAGGTTAGGTTAGGTTAGGTTAGGTTAGGTTAGGTTAGGTTAGGTTAGGTTAGGTTAGGTTAGGTTAGGTTAGGTTAGGTTAGGTTAGGTATGGTTAGGTTAGGTTAGGTTAGGTTAGGTTAGGTTAGGTTAGGTTAGGTTAGGTTAGGTTAGGTTAGGTTATTTTTTTAAATTTTCAATTTTTCGAAAATTTTCGAAAAATCGAAAAACGTGGGAAATCGTCCAAAAAGCGCACAAAACCAAAAATTTTTGAAAAATTCTGAATTCAAATTTTTTTTCGAAAATTTCGAAAATATTTAGTTTTCTTCGCGTTTCATGCCATTTACAGCCACTTTTAATTTTTTGAAAATTTCGAAAATTTTTGAAAATTTTAATTTTTTCGAAAATTTTCGAAAAATCGAAAACCGTGGGAAATCGTCCATAAAGCGCAGAAAACCAAAAAATTTTCAAAAATTCTGAATTCAAAATTTTTTTCGAAAATTTCGAAAATCTTTAGTTTTCTTCGCGTTTCATCCATTTACAGCAACTTTTAATTTTTTGAAAATTTTTGAAAATTTTTGAAAATTTTTGAAAATTTCAATTTTTTCGAAAATTTTCTGAAATTTCGAAAAAAGGGAAATCGTCGAAAATGCTAGGTTAGGTTAGGTTAGGTTAAGTAAGGTTAGGTTAGGTTAGGTTAGGATAGGTTAGGTTAGGTTAGGTTAGGTTAGGTTAGGTTAGGTTAGGTTAGGTTAGGTTAGGTTAGGTTAGGTTAGGTTAGGTTAGGTTAGGTTAGGTTAGGTTAGGTTAGGTTAGGTTAGGTTAGGTTAGGTTAGGTTAGGTTAGGTTAGGTTAGGTTAGGTTAGGTTAGGTTAGGTTAGGTTAGGTTAGGTTAGGTATGGTTAGGTTAGGTTAGGTTAGGTTAGGTTAGGTTAGGTTAGGTTAGGTTAGGTTAGGTTAGGTTATTTTTTTAAATTTTCAATTTTTCGAAAATTTTCGAAAAATCGAAAAACGTGGGAAATCGTCCAAAAAGCGCACAAAACCAAAAATTTTTGAAAAATTCTGAATTCAAAATTTTTTTCGAAAATTTCGAAAATATTTAGTTTTCTTCGCGTTTCATGCCATTTACAGCCACTTTTAATTTTTTGAAAATTTCGAAAATTTTTGAAAATTTTAATTTTTTCGAAAATTTTCGAAAAATCGAAAAACGTGGGAAATCGTCCATAAAGCGCAGAAAACCAAAAAATTTTCAAAAATTCTGAATTCAAAATTTTTTTCGAAAATTTCGAAAATCTTTAGTTTTCTTCGCGTTTCATGCCATTTACAGCAACTTTTAATTTTTTGAAAATTTTTGAAAATTTTTGAAAATTTCAATTTTTTCGAAAATTTTCTGAAATTTCGAAAAAAGGGAAATCGTCGAAAATGCTAGGTTAGGTTAGGTTAGGTTAAGTAAGGTTAGGTTAGGTTAGGTTAGGATAGGTTAGGTTAGGTTAGGTTAGTTTAGGTTAGGTTAGGTTAGGTTAGGTTAGGTTAGGTTAGGTTAGGTTAGGTTAGGTTAGGTTAGGTTAGGTTAGGTTAGGTTAGGTTAGGTTAGGTTAGGTTAGGTTAGGTTAGGTTAGGTTAGGTTAGGTTAGGTTAGGTATGGTTAGGTTAGGTTAGGTTAGGTTAGGTTAGGTTAGGTTAGGTTAGGTTAGGTTAGGTTAGGTTAGGTTAGGTTATTTTTTTAAATTTTCAATTTTTCGAAAATTTTCGAAAAATCGAAAAACGTGGGAAATCGTCCAAAAAGCGCACAAAACCAAAAATTTTTGAAAAATTCTGAATTCAAAATTTTTTTCGAAAATTTCGAAAATATTTAGTTTTCTTCGCGTTTCATGCCATTTACAGCCACTTTTAATTTTTTGAAAATTTCGAAAATTTTTCAAAATTTTAATTTTTTCGAAAATTTTCGAAAAATCGAAAAACGTGGGAAATCGTCCATAAAGCGCAGAAAACCAAAAAATTTTCAAAAATTCTGAATTCAAAATTTTTTTCGAAAATTTCGAAAATCTTTAGTTTTCTTCGCGTTTCATGCCATTTACAGCAACTTTTAATTTTTTGAAAATTTTTGAAAATTTTTGAAAATTTCAATTTTTTCGAAAATTTTCTGAAATTTCGAAAAAAGGGAAATCGTCGAAAATGCTAGGTTAGGTTAGGTTAAGTAAGGTTAGGTTAGGTTAGGTTAGGATAGGTTAGGTTAGGTTAGGTTAGGTTAGGTTAGGTTAGGTTAGGTTAGGTTAGGTTAGGTTAGGTTAGGTTAGGTTAGGTTAGGTTAGGTTAGGTTAGGTTAGGTTAGGTTAGGTTAGGTTAGGTTAGGTTAGGTTAGGTTAGGTTAGGTTAGGTTAGGTTAGGTTAGGTTAGGTTAGGTATGGTTAGGTTAGGTTAGGTTAGGTTAGGTTAGGTTAGGTTAGGTTAGGTTAGGTTAGGTTATTTTTTTAAATTTTCAATTTTTCGAAAATTTTCGAAAAATCGAAAAACGTGGGAAATCGTCCAAAAAGCGCACAAAACCAAAATTTTTTTAAAAATTCTGAATTCAAAATTTTTTTCGAAAATTTCGAAAATATTTAGTTTTCTTCGCGTTTCATGCCATTTACAGCCACTTTTAATTTTTTGAAAATTTCGAAAATTTTTGAAAATTTTAATTTTTTCGAAAATTTTCGAAAAATCGAAAAACTTGGGAAATCGTCCATAAAGCGCAGAAAACCAAAAAAATTTCAAAAATTCTGAATTCAAATTTTTTTTCGAAAATTTCGAAAATCTTTAGTTTTCTTCGCGTTTCATGCAATTTACAGCAACTTTTAATTTTTTGAAACTTTTTGAAAATTTTCGGAAATTTCGAAAAAAGGGAAATCGTCGAAAATGGTAGGTTAGGTTAGGTTAGGTTAGGTTAGGTTAGGTTAGGTTAGGTTAGGTTAGGTTAGGTTAGGTTAGGTTAGGTTAAGTTAGGTTAGGTTAGGTTAGGTTAGGTTAGGTTAGGTTAGGTTAGGTTAGGTTAGGTTAGGTTAGGTTAGGTTAGGTTAGGTATGGTTAGGTTAGGTTAGGTTAGGTTAGGTTAGGTTAGGTTAGGTTAGGTTAGGTTAGGTTAGGTTAGGTTAGGTTATTTTTTTAAATTTTCAATTTTTCGAAAATTTTCGAAAAATCGAAAAACGTGGGAAATCGTCCAAAAAGCGCACAAAACCAAAAATTTTTGAAAAATTCTGAATTCAAAATTTTTTTCGAAAATTTCGAAAATATTTAGTTTTCTTCGCGTTTCATGCCATTTACAGCCACTTTTAATTTTTTGAAAATTTCGAAAATTTTTGAAAATTTTAATTTTTTCGAAAATTTTCGAAAAATCGAAAAACGTGGGAAATCGTCCATAAAGCGCAGAAAACCAAAAAATTTTCAAAAATTCTGAATTCAAAATTTTTTTCGAAAATTTCGAAAATCTTTAGTTTTCTTCGCGTTTCATGCCATTTACAGCAACTTTGAATTTTTTGAAAATTTTTGAAAATTTTTGAAAATTTCAATTTTTTCGAAAATTTTCTGAAATTTCGAAAAAAGGGAAATCGTCGAAAATGCTAGGTTAGGTTAGGTTAGGTTAAGTAAGGTTAGGTTAGGTTAGGTTAGGATAGGATAGGTTAGGTTAGGTTAGGTTAGGTTAGGTTAGGTTAGGTTAGTTTAGGTTAGGTTAGGTTAGGTTAGGTTAGGTTAGGTTAGGTTAGGTTAGGTTAGGTTAGGTTAGGTTAGGTTAGGTTAGGTTAGGTTAGGTTAGGTTAGGTTAGGTTAGGTTAGGTTAGGTTAGGTTAGGTTAGGTTAGGTATGGTTAGGTTAGGTTAGGTTAGGTTAGGTTAGGTTAGGTTAGGTTAGGTTAGGTTAGGTTAGGTTATTTTTTTAAATTTTCAATTTTTCGAAAATTTTCGAAAAATCGAAAAACGTGGGAAATCGTCCAAAAAGCGCACAAAACCAAAAATTTTTGAAAAATTCTGAATTCAAAATTTTTTTCGAAAATTTCGAAAATATTTAGTTTTCTTCGCGTTTCATGCCATTTACAGCCACTTTTAATTTTTTGAAAATTTCGAAAAATTTTGAAAATTTTAATTTTTTCGAAAATTTTCGAAAAATCGAAAAACGTGGGAAATCGTCCATAAAGCGCAGAAAACCAAACAATTTTCAAAAATTCTGAATTCAAAATTTTTTTCGAAAATTTCGAAAATCTTTAGTTTTCTTCGCGTTTCATGCCATTTACAGCAACTTTTAATTTTTTGAAAATTTTTGAAAATTTTTGAAAATTTCAATTTTTTCGAAAATTTTCTGAAATTTCGAAAAAAGGGAAATCGTCGAAAATGCTAGGTTAGGTTAGGTTAGGTTAAGTAAGGTTAGGTTAGGTTAGGTTAGGATAGGTTAGGTTAGGTTAGGTTAGGTTAGGTTAGGTTAGGTTAGGTTAGGTTAGGTTAGGTTAGGTTAGGTTAGGTTAGGTTAGGTTAGGTTAGGTTAGGTTAGGTTAGGTTAGGTTAGGTTAGGTTAGGTTAGGTTAGGTTAGGTTAGGTTAGGTTAGGTTAGGTTAGGTTAGGTTAGGTTAGGTTAGGTATGGTTAGGTTAGGTTAGGTTAGGTTAGGTTAGGTTAGGTTAGGTTAGGTTAGGTTAGGTTAGGTTAGGTTATTTTTTTAAATTTTCAATTTTTCGAAAATTTTCGAAAAATCGAAAAACGTGGGAAATCGTCCAAAAAGCGCACAAAACCAAAAATTTTTGAAAAATTCTGAATTCAAATTTTTTTTCGAAAATTTCGAAAATATTTAGTTTTCTTCGCGTTTCATGCCATTTACAGCCACTTTTAATTTTTTGAAAATTTCGAAAATTTTTGAAAATTTTAATTTTTTCGAAAATTTTCGAAAAATCGAAAAACGTGGGAAATCGTCCATAAAGCGCAGAAAACCAAAAAATTTTCAAAAATTCTGAATTCAAAATTTTTTTCGAAAATTTCGAAAATCTTTAGTTTTCTTCGCGTTTCATCCATTTACAGCAACTTTTAATTTTTTGAAAATTTTTGAAAATTTTTGAAAATTTTTGAAAATTTCAATTTTTTCGAAAATTTTCTGAAATTTCGAAAAAAGGGAAATCGTCGAAAATGCTAGGTTAGGTTAGGTTAAGTAAGGTTAGGTTAGGTTAGGATAGGTTAGGTTAGGTTAGGTTAGGTTAGGTTAGGTTAGGTTAGGTTAGGTTAGGTTAGGTTAGGTTAGGTTAGGTTAGGTTAGGTTAGGTTAGGTTAGGTTAGGTTAGGTTAGGTTAGGTTAGGTTAGGTTAGGTTAGGTTAGGTTAGGTTAGGTTAGGTTAGGTTAGGTTAGGTTAGGTTAGGTTAGGTTAGGTATGGTTAGGTTAGGTTAGGTTAGGTTAGGTTAGGTTAGGTTAGGTTAGGTTAGGTTAGGTTAGGTTAGGTTATTTTTTTAAATTTTCAATTTTTCGAAAATTTTCGAAAAATCGAAAAACGTGGGAAATCGTCCAAAAAGCGCACAAAACCAAAAATTTTTTAAAAATTCTGAATTCAAAATTTTTTTCGAAAATTTCGAAAATATTTAGTTTTCTTCGCGTTTCATGCCATTTACAGCCACTTTTAATTTTTTGAAAATTTCGAAAATTTTTGAAAATTTTAATTTTTTCGAAAATTTTCGAAAAATCGAAAAACTTGGGAAATCGTCCATAAAGCGCAGAAAACCAAAAAATTTCAAAAATTCTGAATTCAAATTTTTTTTCGAAAATTTCGAAAATCTTTAGTTTTCTTCGCGTTTCATGCAATTTACAGCAACTTTTAATTTTTTGAAACTTTTTGAAAATTTTCGGAAATTTCGAAAAAAGGGAAATCGTCGAAAATGGTAGGTTAGGTTAGGTTAGGTTAGGTTAGGTTAGGTTAGGTTAGGTTAGGTTAGGTTAGGTTAGGTTAGGTTAGGTTAGGTTAGGTTAGGTTAAGTTAGGTTAGGTTAGGTTAGGTTAGGTTAGGTTAGGTTAGGTTAGGTTAGGTTAGGTTAGGTTAGGTTAGGTTAGGTTAGGTATGGTTAGGTTAGGTTAGGTTAGGTTAGGTTAGGTTAGGTTAGGTTAGGTTAGGTTAGGTTAGGTTATTTTTTTAAATTTTCAATTTTTCGAAAATTTTCGAAAAATCGAAAAACGTGGGAAATCGTCCAAAAAGCGCACAAAACCAAAAATTTTTGAAAAATTCTGAATTCAAATTTTTTTTCGAAAATTTCGAAAATATTTAGTTTTCTTCGCGTTTCATGCCATTTACAGCCACTTTTAATTTTTTGAAAATTTCGAAAATTTTTGAAAATTTTAATTTTTTCGAAAATTTTCGAAAAATCGAAAAACGTGGGAAATCGTCCATAAAGCGCAGAAAACCAAAAAATTTTCAAAAATTCTGAATTCAAAATTTTTTTCGAAAATTTCGAAAATCTTTAGTTTTCTTCGCGTTTCATGCCATTTACAGCAACTTTTAATTTTTTGAAAATTTTTGAAAATTTTTGAAAATTTCAATTTTTTCGAAAATTTTCTGAAATTTCGAAAAAAGGGAAATCGTCGAAAATGCTAGGTTAGGTTAGGTTAGGTTAAGTAAGGTTAGGTTAGGTTAGGTTAGGATAGGTTAGGTTAGGTTAGGTTAGGTTAGGTTAGGTTAGGTTAGGTTAGGTTAGGTTAGGTTAGGTTAGGTTAGGTTAGGTTAGGTTAGGTTAGGTTAGGTTAGGTTAGGTTAGGTTAGGTTAGGTTAGGTTAGGTTAGGTTAGGTTAGGTTAGGTTAGGTTAGGTTAGGTATGGTTAGGTTAGGTTAGGTTAGGTTAGGTTAGGTTAGGTTAGGTTAGGTTAGGTTAGGTTAGGTTAGGTTAGGTTAGGTTAGGTTAGGTTATTTTTTTAAATTTTCAATTTTTCGAAAATTTTCGAAAAATCGAAAAACGTGGGAAATCGTCCAAAAAGCGCACAAAACCAAAAATTTTTGAAAAATTCTGAATTCAAAATTTTTTTCGAAAATTTCGAAAATATTTAGTTTTCTTCGCGTTTCATGCCATTTACAGCCACTTTTAATTTTTTGAAAATTTCGAAAAATTTTGAAAATTTTAATTTTTTCGAAAATTTTCGAAAAATCGAAAAACGTGGGAAATCGTCCATAAAGCGCAGAAAACCAAAAAATTTTCAAAAATTCTGAATTCAAAATTTTTTTCGAAAATTTCGAAAATCTTTAGTTTTCTTCGCGTTTCATGCCATTTACAGCAACTTTTAATTTTTTGAAAATTTTTGAAAATTTTTGAAAATTTCAATTTTTTCGAAAATTTTCTGAAATTTCGAAAAAAGGGAAATCGTCGAAAATGCTAGGTTAGGTTAGGTTAGGTTAAGTAAGGTTAGGTTAGGTTAGGTTAGGATAGGTTAGGTTAGGTTAGGTTAGGTTAGGTTAGGTTAGGTTAGGTTAGGTTAGGTTAGGTTAGGTTAGGTTAGGTTAGGTTAGGTTAGGTTAGGTTAGGTTAGGTTAGGTTAGGTTAGGTTAGGTTAGGTTAGGTTAGGTTAGGTTAGGTTAGGTTAGGTTAGGTTAGGTTAGGTTAGGTTAGGTATGGTTAGGTTAGGTTAGGTTAGGTTAGGTTAGGTTAGGTTAGGTTAGGTTAGGTTAGGTTAGGTTAGGTTATTTTTTTAAATTTTCAATTTTTCGAAAATTTTCGAAAAATCGAAAAACGTGGGAAATCGTCCAAAAAGCGCACAAAACCAAAAATTTTTGAAAAATTCTGAATTCAAATTTTTTTTCGAAAATTTCGAAAATATTTAGTTTTCTTCGCGTTTCATGCCATTTACAGCCACTTTTAATTTTTTGAAAATTTCGAAAATTTTTGAAAATTTTAATTTTTTCGAAAATTTTCGAAAAATCGAAAAACGTGGGAAATCGTCCATAAAGCGCAGAAAACCAAAAAATTTTCAAAAATTCTGAATTCAAAATTTTTTTCGAAAATTTCGAAAATCTTTAGTTTTCTTCGCGTTTCATCCATTTACAGCAACTTTTAATTTTTTGAAAATTTTTGAAAATTTTTGAAAATTTTTGAAAATTTCAATTTTTTCGAAAATTTTCTGAAATTTCGAAAAAAGGGAAATCGTCGAAAATGCTAGGTTAGGTTAGGTTAGGTTAAGTAAGGTTAGGTTAGGTTAGGTTAGGATAGGTTAGGTTAGGTTAGGTTAGGTTAGGTTAGGTTAGGTTAGGTTAGGTTAGGTTAGGTTAGGTTAGGTTAGGTTAGGTTAGGTTAGGTTAGGTTAGGTTAGGTTAGGTTAGGTTAGGTTAGGTTAGGTTAGGTTAGGTTAGGTTAGGTTAGGTTAGGTTAGGTTAGGTTAGGTTAGGTTAGGTTAGGTTAGGTATGGTTAGGTTAGGTTAGGTTAGGTTAGGTTAGGTTAGGTTAGGTTAGGTTAGGTTAGGTTAGGTTATTTTTTTAAATTTTCAATTTTTCGAAAATTTTCGAAAAATCGAAAAACGTGGGAAATCGTCCAAAAAGCGCACAAAACCAAAAATTTTTGAAAAATTCTGAATTCAAAATTTTTTTCGAAAATTTCGAAAATATTTAGTTTTCTTCGCGTTTCATGCCATTTACAGCCACTTTTAATTTTTTGAAAATTTCGAAAATTTTTGAAAATTTTAATTTTTTCGAAAATTTTCGAAAAATCGAAAAACGTGGGAAATCGTCCATAAAGCGCAGAAAACCAAAAAATTTTCAAAAATTCTGAATTCAAAATTTTTTTCGAAAATTTCGAAAATCTTTAGTTTTCTTCGCGTTTCATGCCATTTACAGCAACTTTTAATTTTTTGAAAATTTTTGAAAATTTTTGAAAATTTCAATTTTTTCGAAAATTTTCTGAAATTTCGAAAAAAGGGAAATCGTCGAAAATGCTAGGTTAGGTTAGGTTAGGTTAAGTAAGGTTAGGTTAGGTTAGGTTAGGATAGGTTAGGTTAGGTTAGGTTAGTTTAGGTTAGGTTAGGTTAGGTTAGGTTAGGTTAGGTTAGGTTAGGTTAGGTTAGGTTAGGTTAGGTTAGGTTAGGTTAGGTTAGGTTAGGTTAGGTTAGGTTAGGTTAGGTTAGGTTAGGTTAGGTTAGGTTAGGTTAGGTATGGTTAGGTTAGGTTAGGTTAGGTTAGGTTAGGTTAGGTTAGGTTAGGTTAGGTTAGGTTAGGTTAGGTTAGGTTATTTTTTTAAATTTTCAATTTTTCGAAAATTTTCGAAAAATCGAAAAACGTGGGAAATCGTCCAAAAAGCGCACAAAACCAAAAATTTTTGAAAAATTCTGAATTCAAAATTTTTTTCGAAAATTTCGAAAATATTTAGTTTTCTTCGCGTTTCATGCCATTTACAGCCACTTTTAATTTTTTGAAAATTTCGAAAATTTTTCAAAATTTTAATTTTTTCGAAAATTTTCGAAAAATCGAAAAACGTGGGAAATCGTCCATAAAGCGCAGAAAACCAAAAAATTTTCAAAAATTCTGAATTCAAAATTTTTTTCGAAAATTTCGAAAATCTTTAGTTTTCTTCGCGTTTCATGCCATTTACAGCAACTTTTAATTTTTTGAAAATTTTTGAAAATTTTTGAAAATTTCAATTTTTTCGAAAATTTTCTGAAATTTCGAAAAAAGGGAAATCGTCGAAAATGCTAGGTTAGGTTAGGTTAAGTAAGGTTAGGTTAGGTTAGGTTAGGATAGGTTAGGTTAGGTTAGGTTAGGTTAGGTTAGGTTAGGTTAGGTTAGGTTAGGTTAGGTTAGGTTAGGTTAGGTTAGGTTAGGTTAGGTTAGGTTAGGTTAGGTTAGGTTAGGTTAGGTTAGGTTAGGTTAGGTTAGGTTAGGTTAGGTTAGGTTAGGTTAGGTTAGGTTAGGTTAGGTATGGTTAGGTTAGGTTAGGTTAGGTTAGGTTAGGTTAGGTTAGGTTAGGTTAGGTTAGGTTATTTTTTTAAATTTTCAATTTTTCGAAAATTTTCGAAAAATCGAAAAACGTGGGAAATCGTCCAAAAAGCGCACAAAACCAAAAATTTTTTAAAAATTCTGAATTCAAAATTTTTTTCGAAAATTTCGAAAATATTTAGTTTTCTTCGCGTTTCATGCCATTTACAGCCACTTTTAATTTTTTGAAAATTTCGAAAATTTTTGAAAATTTTAATTTTTTCGAAAATTTTCGAAAAATCGAAAAACTTGGGAAATCGTCCATAAAGCGCAGAAAACCAAAAAAATTTCAAAAATTCTGAATTCAAATTTTTTTTCGAAAATTTCGAAAATCTTTAGTTTTCTTCGCGTTTCATGCAATTTACAGCAACTTTTAATTTTTTGAAACTTTTTGAAAATTTTCGGAAATTTCGAAAAAAGGGAAATCGTCGAAAATGGTAGGTTAGGTTAGGTTAGGTTAGGTTAGGTTAGGTTAGGTTAGGTTAGGTTAGGTTAGGTTAGGTTAGGTTAGGTTAAGTTAGGTTAGGTTAGGTTAGGTTAGGTTAGGTTAGGTTAGGTTAGGTTAGGTTAGGTTAGGTTAGGTTAGGTTAGGTTAGGTATGGTTAGGTTAGGTTAGGTTAGGTTAGGTTAGGTTAGGTTAGGTTAGGTTAGGTTAGGTTAGGTTAGGTTAGGTTATTTTTTTAAATTTTCAATTTTTCGAAAATTTTCGAAAAATCGAAAAACGTGGGAAATCGTCCAAAAAGCGCACAAAACCAAAAATTTTTGAAAAATTCTGAATTCAAAATTTTTTTCGAAAATTTCGAAAATATTTAGTTTTCTTCGCGTTTCATGCCATTTACAGCCACTTTTAATTTTTTGAAAATTTCGAAAATTTTTGAAAATTTTAATTTTTTCGAAAATTTTCGAAAAATCGAAAAACGTGGGAAATCGTCCATAAAGCGCAGAAAACCAAAAAATTTTCAAAAATTCTGAATTCAAAATTTTTTTCGAAAATTTCGAAAATCTTTAGTTTTCTTCGCGTTTCATGCCATTTACAGCAACTTTGAATTTTTTGAAAATTTTTGAAAATTTTTGAAAATTTCAATTTTTTCGAAAATTTTCTGAAATTTCGAAAAAAGGGAAATCGTCGAAAATGCTAGGTTAGGTTAGGTTAGGTTAAGTAAGGTTAGGTTAGGTTAGGTTAGGATAGGATAGGTTAGGTTAGGTTAGGTTAGGTTAGGTTAGGTTAGGTTAGTTTAGGTTAGGTTAGGTTAGGTTAGGTTAGGTTAGGTTAGGTTAGGTTAGGTTAGGTTAGGTTAGGTTAGGTTAGGTTAGGTTAGGTTAGGTTAGGTTAGGTTAGGTTAGGTTAGGTTAGGTTAGGTATGGTTAGGTTAGGTTAGGTTAGGTTAGGTTAGGTTAGGTTAGGTTAGGTTAGGTTAGGTTAGGTTATTTTTTTAAATTTTCAATTTTTCGAAAATTTTCGAAAAATCGAAAAACGTGGGAAATCGTCCAAAAAGCGCACAAAACCAAAAATTTTTGAAAAATTCTGAATTCAAAATTTTTTTCGAAAATTTCGAAAATATTTAGTTTTCTTCGCGTTTCATGCCATTTACAGCCACTTTTAATTTTTTGAAAATTTCGAAAAATTTTGAAAATTTTAATTTTTTCGAAAATTTTCGAAAAATCGAAAAACGTGGGAAATCGTCCATAAAGCGCAGAAAACCAAACAATTTTCAAAAATTCTGAATTCAAAATTTTTTTCGAAAATTTCGAAAATCTTTAGTTTTCTTCGCGTTTCATGCCATTTACAGCAACTTTTAATTTTTTGAAAATTTTTGAAAATTTTTGAAAATTTCAATTTTTTCGAAAATTTTCTGAAATTTCGAAAAAAGGGAAATCGTCGAAAATGCTAGGTTAGGTTAGGTTAGGTTAAGTAAGGTTAGGTTAGGTTAGGTTAGGATAGGTTAGGTTAGGTTAGGTTAGGTTAGGTTAGGTTAGGTTAGGTTAGGTTAGGTTAGGTTAGGTTAGGTTAGGTTAGGTTAGGTTAGGTTAGGTTAGGTTAGGTTAGGTTAGGTTAGGTTAGGTTAGGTTAGGTTAGGTTAGGTTAGGTTAGGTTAGGTTAGGTTAGGTTAGGTTAGGTTAGGTTAGGTATGGTTAGGTTAGGTTAGGTTAGGTTAGGTTAGGTTAGGTTAGGTTAGGTTAGGTTAGGTTAGGTTAGGTTATTTTTTTAAATTTTCAATTTTTCGAAAATTTTCGAAAAATCGAAAAACGTGGGAAATCGTCCAAAAAGCGCACAAAACCAAAAATTTTTGAAAAATTCTGAATTCAAATTTTTTTTCGAAAATTTCGAAAATATTTAGTTTTCTTCGCGTTTCATGCCATTTACAGCCACTTTTAATTTTTTGAAAATTTCGAAAATTTTTGAAAATTTTAATTTTTTCGAAAATTTTCGAAAAATCGAAAAACGTGGGAAATCGTCCATAAAGCGCAGAAAACCAAAAAATTTTCAAAAATTCTGAATTCAAAATTTTTTTCGAAAATTTCGAAAATCTTTAGTTTTCTTCGCGTTTCATCCATTTACAGCAACTTTTAATTTTTTGAAAATTTTTGAAAATTTTTGAAAATTTTTGAAAATTTCAATTTTTTCGAAAATTTTCTGAAATTTCGAAAAAAGGGAAATCGTCGAAAATGCTAGGTTAGGTTAGGTTAAGTAAGGTTAGGTTAGGTTAGGTTAGGATAGGTTAGGTTAGGTTAGGTTAGGTTAGGTTAGGTTAGGTTAGGTTAGGTTAGGTTAGGTTAGGTTAGGTTAGGTTAGGTTAGGTTAGGTTAGGTTAGGTTAGGTTAGGTTAGGTTAGGTTAGGTTAGGTTAGGTTAGGTTAGGTTAGGTTAGGTTAGGTTAGGTTAGGTTAGGTTAGGTTAGGTTAGGTTAGGTTAGGTATGGTTAGGTTAGGTTAGGTTAGGTTAGGTTAGGTTAGGTTAGGTTAGGTTAGGTTAGGTTAGGTTATTTTTTTAAATTTTCAATTTTTCGAAAATTTTCGAAAAATCGAAAAACGTGGGAAATCGTCCAAAAAGCGCACAAAACCAAAAAATTTTTAAAAATTCTGAATTCAAAATTTTTTTCGAAAATTTCGAAAATATTTAGTTTTCTTCGCGTTTCATGCCATTTACAGCCACTTTTAATTTTTTGAAAATTTCGAAAATTTTTGAAAATTTTAATTTTTTCGAAAATTTTCGAAAAATCGAAAAACTTGGGAAATCGTCCATAAAGCGCAGAAAACCAAAAATTTTCAAAAATTCTGAATTCAAATTTTTTTTCGAAAATTTCGAAAATCTTTAGTTTTCTTCGCGTTTCATGCCATTTACAGCAACTTTTAATTTTTTGAAAATTTTTGAAAATTTTTGAAAATTTCAATTTTTTCGAAAATTTTCTGAAATTTCGAAAAAAGGGAAATCGTCGAAAATGCTAGGTTAGGTTAGGTTAGGTTAAGTAAGGTTAGGTTAGGTTAGGTTAGGATAGGTTAGGTTAGGTTAGGTTAGGTTAGGTTAGGTTAGGTTAGGTTAGGTTAGGTTAGGTTAGGTTAGGTTAGGTTAGGTTAGGTTAGGTTAGGTTAGGTTAGGTTAGGTTAGGTTAGGTTAGGTTAGGTTAGGTTAGGTTAGGTTAGGTTAGGTTAGGTTAGGTTAGGTTAGGTTAGGTTAGGTATGGTTAGGTTAGGTTAGGTTAGGTTAGGTTAGGTTAGGTTAGGTTAGGTTAGGTTAGGTTAGGTTAGGTTATTTTTTTAAATTTTCAATTTTTCGAAAATTTTCGAAAAATCGAAAAACGTGGGAAATCGTCCAAAAAGCGCACAAAACCAAAAATTTTTGAAAAATTCTGAATTCAAATTTTTTTTCGAAAATTTCGAAAATATTTAGTTTTCTTCGCGTTTCATGCCATTTACAGCCACTTTTAATTTTTTGAAAATTTCGAAAATTTTTGAAAATTTTAATTTTTTCGAAAATTTTCGAAAAATCGAAAAACGTGGGAAATCGTCCATAAAGCGCAGAAAACCAAAAAATTTTCAAAAATTCTGAATTCAAAATTTTTTTCGAAAATTTCGAAAATCTTTAGTTTTCTTCGCGTTTCATCCATTTACAGCAACTTTTAATTTTTTGAAAATTTTTGAAAATTTTTGAAAATTTTTGAAAATTTCAATTTTTTCGAAAATTTTCTGAAATTTCGAAAAAAGGGAAATCGTCGAAAATGCTAGGTTAGGTTAGGTTAGGTTAAGTAAGGTTAGGTTAGGTTAGGTTAGGATAGGTTAGGTTAGGTTAGGTTAGGTTAGGTTAGGTTAGGTTAGGTTAGGTTAGGTTAGGTTAGGTTAGGTTAGGTTAGGTTAGGTTAGGTTAGGTTAGGTTAGGTTAGGTTAGGTTAGGTTAGGTTAGGTTAGGTTAGGTTAGGTTAGGTTAGGTTAGGTTAGGTTAGGTTAGGTTAGGTTAGGTTAGGTTAGGTATGGTTAGGTTAGGTTAGGTTAGGTTAGGTTAGGTTAGGTTAGGTTAGGTTAGGTTAGGTTAGGTTATTTTTTTAAATTTTCAATTTTTCGAAAATTTTCGAAAAATCGAAAAACGTGGGAAATCGTCCAAAAAGCGCACAAAACCAAAAATTTTTGAAAAATTCTGAATTCAAAATTTTTTTCGAAAATTTCGAAAATATTTAGTTTTCTTCGCGTTTCATGCCATTTACAGCCACTTTTAATTTTTTGAAAATTTCGAAAATTTTTGAAAATTTTAATTTTTTCGAAAATTTTCGAAAAATCGAAAAACGTGGGAAATCGTCCATAAAGCGCAGAAAACCAAAAAATTTTCAAAAATTCTGAATTCAAAATTTTTTTCGAAAATTTCGAAAATCTTTAGTTTTCTTCGCGTTTCATGCCATTTACAGCAACTTTTAATTTTTTGAAAATTTTTGAAAATTTTTGAAAATTTCAATTTTTTCGAAAATTTTCTGAAATTTCGAAAAAAGGGAAATCGTCGAAAATGCTAGGTTAGGTTAGGTTAGGTTAAGTAAGGTTAGGTTAGGTTAGGTTAGGATAGGTTAGGTTAGGTTAGGTTAGTTTAGGTTAGGTTAGGTTAGGTTAGGTTAGGTTAGGTTAGGTTAGGTTAGGTTAGGTTAGGTTAGGTTAGGTTAGGTTAGGTTAGGTTAGGTTAGGTTAGGTTAGGTTAGGTTAGGTTAGGTTAGGTTAGGTTAGGTATGGTTAGGTTAGGTTAGGTTAGGTTAGGTTAGGTTAGGTTAGGTTAGGTTAGGTTAGGTTAGGTTAGGTTAGGTTAGGTTAGGTTAGGTTAGGTTATTTTTTTAAATTTTCAATTTTTCGAAAATTTTCGAAAAATCGAAAAACGTGGGAAATCGTCCAAAAAGCGCACAAAACCAAAAATTTTTGAAAAATTCTGAATTCAAAATTTTTTTCGAAAATTTCGAAAATATTTAGTTTTCTTCGCGTTTCATGCCATTTACAGCCACTTTTAATTTTTTGAAAATTTCGAAAATTTTTGAAAATTTTAATTTTTTCGAAAATTTTCGAAAAATCGAAAAACGTGGGAAATCGTCCATAAAGCGCAGAAAACCAAAAAATTTTCAAAAATTCTGAATTCAAAATTTTTTTCGAAAATTTCGAAAATCTTTAGTTTTCTTCGCGTTTCATGCCATTTACAGCAACTTTTAATTTTTTGAAAATTTTTGAAAATTTTTGAAAATTTCAATTTTTTCGAAAATTTTCTGAAATTTCGAAAAAAGGGAAATCGTCGAAAATGCTAGGTTAGGTTAGGTTAAGTAAGGTTAGGTTAGGTTAGGTTAGGATAGGTTAGGTTAGGTTAGGTTAGGTTAGGTTAGGTTAGGTTAGGTTAGGTTAGGTTAGGTTAGGTTAGGTTAGGTTAGGTTAGGTTAGGTTAGGTTAGGTTAGGTTAGGTTAGGTTAGGTTAGGTTAGGTTAGGTTAGGTTAGGTTAGGTTAGGTTAGGTTAGGTATGGTTAGGTTAGGTTAGGTTAGGTTAGGTTAGGTTAGGTTAGGTTAGGTTAGGTTAGGTTATTTTTTTAAATTTTCAATTTTTCGAAAATTTTCGAAAAATCGAAAAACGTGGGAAATCGTCCAAAAAGCGCACAAAACCAAAAATTTTTTAAAAATTCTGAATTCAAAATTTTTTTCGAAAATTTCGAAAATATTTAGTTTTCTTCGCGTTTCATGCCATTTACAGCCACTTTTAATTTTTTGAAAATTTCGAAAATTTTTGAAAATTTTAATTTTTTCGAAAATTTTCGAAAAATCGAAAAACTTGGGAAATCGTCCATAAAGCGCAGAAAACCAAAAAAATTTCAAAAATTCTGAATTCAAATTTTTTTTCGAAAATTTCGAAAATCTTTAGTTTTCTTCGCGTTTCATGCAATTTACAGCAACTTTTAATTTTTTGAAACTTTTTGAAAATTTTCGGAAATTTCGAAAAAAGGGAAATCGTCGAAAATGGTAGGTTAGGTTAGGTTAGGTTAGGTTAGGTTAGGTTAGGTTAGGTTAGGTTAGGTTAGGTTAGGTTAGGTTAGGTTAAGTTAGGTTAGGTTAGGTTAGGTTAGGTTAGGTTAGGTTAGGTTAGGTTAGGTTAGGTTAGGTTAGGTTAGGTTAGGTTAGGTATGGTTAGGTTAGGTTAGGTTAGGTTAGGTTAGGTTAGGTTAGGTTAGGTTAGGTTAGGTTAGGTTAGGTTATTTTTTTAAATTTTCAATTTTTCGAAAATTTTCGAAAAATCGAAAAACGTGGGAAATCGTCCAAAAAGCGCACAAAACCAAAAATTTTTGAAAAATTCTGAATTCAAAATTTTTTTCGAAAATTTCGAAAATATTTAGTTTTCTTCGCGTTTCATGCCATTTACAGCCACTTTTAATTTTTTGAAAATTTCGAAAATTTTTGAAAATTTTAATTTTTTCGAAAATTTTCGAAAAATCGAAAAACGTGGGAAATCGTCCATAAAGCGCAGAAAACCAAAAAATTTTCAAAAATTCTGAATTCAAAATTTTTTTCGAAAATTTCGAAAATCTTTAGTTTTCTTCGCGTTTCATGCCATTTACAGCAACTTTTAATTTTTTGAAAATTTTTGAAAATTTTTGAAAATTTCAATTTTTTCGAAAATTTTCTGAAATTTCGAAAAAAGGGAAATCGTCGAAAATGCTAGGTTAGGTTAGGTTAAGTAAGGTTAGGTTAGGTTAGGTTAGGATAGGTTAGGTTAGGTTAGGTTAGGTTAGGTTAGGTTAGGTTAGGTTAGGTTAGGTTAGGTTAGGTTAGGTTAGGTTAGGTTAGGTTAGGTTAGGTTAGGTTAGGTTAGGTTAGGTTAGGTTAGGTTAGGTTAGGTTAGGTTAGGTTAGGTTAGGTTAGGTTAGGTTAGGTTAGGTTAGGTTAGGTTAGGTTAGGTTAGGTTAGGTTAGGTTAGGTTAGGTTAGGTTAGGTTAGGTTAGGTTAGGTTAGGTTAGGTTAGGTTAGGTTAGGTTAGGTTAGGTTAGGTTAGGTTAGGTTAGGTTAGGTTAGGTTAGGTTAGGTTAGGTTAAGTTAGGTTAGGTTAGGTTAGGTTAGGTTAGGTTAGGTTAGGTTAGGTTAGGTTAGGTTAGGTTAGGTTAGGTATGGTTAGGTTAGGTTAGGTTAGGTTAGGTTAGGTTAGGTTAGGTTAGGTTAGGTTAGGTTAGGTTATTTTTTTAAATTTTCAATTTTTCGAAAATTTTCGAAAAATCGAAAAACGTGGGAAATCGTCCAAAAAGCGCACAAAACCAAAAATTTTTGAAAAATTCTGAATTCAAATTTTTTTTCGAAAATTTCGAAAATATTTAGTTTTCTTCGCGTTTCATGCCATTTACAGCCACTTTTAATTTTTTGAAAATTTCGAAAATTTTTGAAAATTTTAATTTTTTCGAAAATTTTCGAAAAATCGAAAAACGTGGGAAATCGTCCATAAAGCGCAGAAAACCAAAAAATTTTCAAAAATTCTGAATTCAAAATTTTTTTCGAAAATTTCGAAAATCTTTAGTTTTCTTCGCGTTTCATGCCATTTACAGCAACTTTTAATTTTTTGAAAATTTTTGAAAATTTTTGAAAATTTCAATTTTTTCGAAAATTTTCTGAAATTTCGAAAAAAGGGAAATCGTCGAAAATGCTAGGTTAGGTTAGGTTAGGTTAAGTAAGGTTAGGTTAGGTTAGGTTAGGATAGGTTAGGTTAGGTTAGGTTAGGTTAGGTTAGGTTAGGTTAGGTTAGGTTAGGTTAGGTTAGGTTAGGTTAGGTTAGGTTAGGTTAGGTTAGGTTAGGTTAGGTTAGGTTAGGTTAGGTTAGGTTAGGTTAGGTTAGGTTAGGTTAGGTATGGTTAGGTTAGGTTAGGTTAGGTTAGGTTAGGTTAGGTTAGGTTAGGTTAGGTTAGGTTAGGTTAGGTTAGGTTAGGTTAGGTTAGGTTATTTTTTTAAATTTTCAATTTTTCGAAAATTTTCGAAAAATCGAAAAACGTGGGAAATCGTCCAAAAAGCGCACAAAACCAAAAATTTTTGAAAAATTCTGAATTCAAATTTTTTTTCGAAAATTTCGAAAATATTTAGTTTTCTTCGCGTTTCATGCCATTTACAGCCACTTTTAATTTTTTGAAAATTTCGAAAAATTTTGAAAATTTTAATTTTTTCGAAAATTTTCGAAAAATCGAAAAACGTGGGAAATCGTCCATAAAGCGCAGAAAACCAAAAAATTTTCAAAAATTCTGAATTCAAAATTTTTTTCGAAAATTTCGAAAATCTTTAGTTTTCTTCGCGTTTCATGCCATTTACAGCAACTTTTAATTTTTTGAAAATTTTTGAAAATTTTTGAAAATTTCAATTTTTTCGAAAATTTTCTGAAATTTCGAAAAAAGGGAAATCGTCGAAAATGCTAGGTTAGGTTAGGTTAGGTTAAGTAAGGTTAGGTTAGGTTAGGTTAGGATAGGTTAGGTTAGGTTAGGTTAGGTTAGGTTAGGTTAGGTTAGGTTAGGTTAGGTTAGGTTAGGTTAGGTTAGGTTAGGTTAGGTTAGGTTAGGTTAGGTTAGGTTAGGTTAGGTTAGGTTAGGTTAGGTTAGGTTAGGTTAGGTTAGGTTAGGTTAGGTATGGTTAGGTTAGGTTAGGTTAGGTTAGGTTAGGTTAGGTTAGGTTAGGTTAGGTTAGGTTAGGTTATTTTTTTAAATTTTCAATTTTTCGAAAATTTTCGAAAAATCGAAAAACGTGGGAAATCGTCCAAAAAGCGCACAAAACCAAAAATTTTTGAAAAATTCTGAATTCAAATTTTTTTTCGAAAATTTCGAAAATATTTAGTTTTCTTCGCGTTTCATGCCATTTACAGCCACTTTTAATTTTTTGAAAATTTCGAAAATTTTTGAAAATTTTAATTTTTTCGAAAATTTTCGAAAAATCGAAAACCGTGGGAAATCGTCCATAAAGCGCAGAAAACCAAAAAATTTTCAAAAATTCTGAATTCAAAATTTTTTTCGAAAATTTCGAAAATCTTTAGTTTTCTTCGCGTTTCATCCATTTACAGCAACTTTTAATTTTTTGAAAATTTTTGAAAATTTTTGAAAATTTTTGAAAATTTCAATTTTTTCGAAAATTTTCTGAAATTTCGAAAAAAGGGAAATCGTCGAAAATGCTAGGTTAGGTTAGGTTAGGTTAAGTAAGGTTAGGTTAGGTTAGGTTAGGATAGGTTAGGTTAGGTTAGGTTAGGTTAGGTTAGGTTAGGTTAGGTTAGGTTAGGTTAGGTTAGGTTAGGTTAGGTTAGGTTAGGTTAGGTTAGGTTAGGTTAGGTTAGGTTAGGTTAGGTTAGGTTAGGTTAGGTTAGGTTAGGTTAGGTTAGGTTAGGTTAGGTTAGGTTAGGTTAGGTTAGGTTAGGTATGGTTAGGTTAGGTTAGGTTAGGTTAGGTTAGGTTAGGTTAGGTTAGGTTAGGTTAGGTTAGGTTATTTTTTTAAATTTTCAATTTTTCGAAAATTTTCGAAAAATCGAAAAACGTGGGAAATCGTCCAAAAAGCGCACAAAACCAAAAATTTTTGAAAAATTCTGAATTCAAAATTTTTTTCGAAAATTTCGAAAATATTTAGTTTTCTTCGCGTTTCATGCCATTTACAGCCACTTTTAATTTTTTGAAAATTTCGAAAATTTTTGAAAATTTTAATTTTTTCGAAAATTTTCGAAAAATCGAAAAACGTGGGAAATCGTCCATAAAGCGCAGAAAACCAAAAAATTTTCAAAAATTCTGAATTCAAAATTTTTTTCGAAAATTTCGAAAATCTTTAGTTTTCTTCGCGTTTCATGCCATTTACAGCAACTTTTAATTTTTTGAAAATTTTTGAAAATTTTTGAAAATTTCAATTTTTTCGAAAATTTTCTGAAATTTCGAAAAAAGGGAAATCGTCGAAAATGCTAGGTTAGGTTAGGTTAGGTTAAGTAAGGTTAGGTTAGGTTAGGTTAGGATAGGTTAGGTTAGGTTAGGTTAGTTTAGGTTAGGTTAGGTTAGGTTAGGTTAGGTTAGGTTAGGTTAGGTTAGGTTAGGTTAGGTTAGGTTAGGTTAGGTTAGGTTAGGTTAGGTTAGGTTAGGTTAGGTTAGGTTAGGTTAGGTTAGGTTAGGTTAGGTTAGGTATGGTTAGGTTAGGTTAGGTTAGGTTAGGTTAGGTTAGGTTAGGTTAGGTTAGGTTAGGTTAGGTTAGGTTAGGTTATTTTTTTAAATTTTCAATTTTTCGAAAATTTTCGAAAAATCGAAAAACGTGGGAAATCGTCCAAAAAGCGCACAAAACCAAAAATTTTTGAAAAATTCTGAATTCAAAATTTTTTTCGAAAATTTCGAAAATATTTAGTTTTCTTCGCGTTTCATGCCATTTACAGCCACTTTTAATTTTTTGAAAATTTCGAAAATTTTTCAAAATTTTAATTTTTTCGAAAATTTTCGAAAAATCGAAAAACGTGGGAAATCGTCCATAAAGCGCAGAAAACCAAAAAATTTTCAAAAATTCTGAATTCAAAATTTTTTTCGAAAATTTCGAAAATCTTTAGTTTTCTTCGCGTTTCATGCCATTTACAGCAACTTTTAATTTTTTGAAAATTTTTGAAAATTTTTGAAAATTTCAATTTTTTCGAAAATTTTCTGAAATTTCGAAAAAAGGGAAATCGTCGAAAATGCTAGGTTAGGTTAGGTTAAGTAAGGTTAGGTTAGGTTAGGTTAGGATAGGTTAGGTTAGGTTAGGTTAGGTTAGGTTAGGTTAGGTTAGGTTAGGTTAGGTTAGGTTAGGTTAGGTTAGGTTAGGTTAGGTTAGGTTAGGTTAGGTTAGGTTAGGTTAGGTTAGGTTAGGTTAGGTTAGGTTAGGTTAGGTTAGGTTAGGTTAGGTTAGGTTAGGTTAGGTAGGTATGGTTAGGTTAGGTTAGGTTAGGTTAGGTTAGGTTAGGTTAGGTTAGGTTAGGTTAGGTTATTTTTTTAAATTTTCAATTTTTCGAAAATTTTCGAAAAATCGAAAAACGTGGGAAATCGTCCAAAAAGCGCACAAAACCAAAAATTTTTTAAAAATTCTGAATTCAAAATTTTTTTCGAAAATTTCGAAAATATTTAGTTTTCTTCGCGTTTCATGCCATTTACAGCCACTTTTAATTTTTTGAAAATTTCGAAAATTTTTGAAAATTTTAATTTTTTCGAAAATTTTCGAAAAATCGAAAAACTTGGGAAATCGTCCATAAAGCGCAGAAAACCAAAAAAATTTCAAAAATTCTGAATTCAAATTTTTTTTCGAAAATTTCGAAAATCTTTAGTTTTCTTCGCGTTTCATGCAATTTACAGCAACTTTTAATTTTTTGAAACTTTTTGAAAATTTTCGGAAATTTCGAAAAAAGGGAAATCGTCGAAAATGGTAGGTTAGGTTAGGTTAGGTTAGGTTAGGTTAGGTTAGGTTAGGTTAGGTTAGGTTAGGTTAGGTTAGGTTAGGTTAAGTTAGGTTAGGTTAGGTTAGGTTAGGTTAGGTTAGGTTAGGTTAGGTTAGGTTAGGTTAGGTTAGGTTAGGTTAGGTTAGGTTAGGTATGGTTAGGTTAGGTTAGGTTAGGTTAGGTTAGGTTAGGTTAGGTTAGGTTAGGTTAGGTTAGGTTAGGTTATTTTTTTAAATTTTCAATTTTTCGAAAATTTTCGAAAAATCGAAAAACGTGGGAAATCGTCCAAAAAGCGCACAAAACCAAAAATTTTTGAAAAATTCTGAATTCAAAATTTTTTTCGAAAATTTCGAAAATATTTAGTTTTCTTCGCGTTTCATGCCATTTACAGCCACTTTTAATTTTTTGAAAATTTCGAAAATTTTTGAAAATTTTAATTTTTTCGAAAATTTTCGAAAAATCGAAAAACGTGGGAAATCGTCCATAAAGCGCAGAAAACCAAAAAATTTTCAAAAATTCTGAATTCAAAATTTTTTTCGAAAATTTCGAAAATCTTTAGTTTTCTTCGCGTTTCATGCCATTTACAGCAACTTTGAATTTTTTGAAAATTTTTGAAAATTTTTGAAAATTTCAATTTTTTCGAAAATTTTCTGAAATTTCGAAAAAAGGGAAATCGTCGAAAATGCTAGGTTAGGTTAGGTTAGGTTAAGTAAGGTTAGGTTAGGTTAGGTTAGGATAGGATAGGTTAGGTTAGGTTAGGTTAGGTTAGGTTAGGTTAGGTTAGTTTAGGTTAGGTTAGGTTAGGTTAGGTTAGGTTAGGTTAGGTTAGGTTAGGTTAGGTTAGGTTAGGTTAGGTTAGGTTAGGTTAGGTTAGGTTAGGTTAGGTTAGGTTAGGTTAGGTTAGGTTAGGTTAGGTTAGGTTAGGTATGGTTAGGTTAGGTTAGGTTAGGTTAGGTTAGGTTAGGTTAGGTTAGGTTAGGTTAGGTTAGGTTATTTTTTTAAATTTTCAATTTTTCGAAAATTTTCGAAAAATCGAAAAACGTGGGAAATCGTCCAAAAAGCGCACAAAACCAAAAATTTTTGAAAAATTCTGAATTCAAAATTTTTTTCGAAAATTTCGAAAATATTTAGTTTTCTTCGCGTTTCATGCCATTTACAGCCACTTTTAATTTTTTGAAAATTTCGAAAAATTTTGAAAATTTTAATTTTTTCGAAAATTTTCGAAAAATCGAAAAACGTGGGAAATCGTCCATAAAGCGCAGAAAACCAAACAATTTTCAAAAATTCTGAATTCAAAATTTTTTTCGAAAATTTCGAAAATCTTTAGTTTTCTTCGCGTTTCATGCCATTTACAGCAACTTTTAATTTTTTGAAAATTTTTGAAAATTTTTGAAAATTTCAATTTTTTCGAAAATTTTCTGAAATTTCGAAAAAAGGGAAATCGTCGAAAATGCTAGGTTAGGTTAGGTTAGGTTAAGTAAGGTTAGGTTAGGTTAGGTTAGGATAGGTTAGGTTAGGTTAGGTTAGGTTAGGTTAGGTTAGGTTAGGTTAGGTTAGGTTAGGTTAGGTTAGGTTAGGTTAGGTTAGGTTAGGTTAGGTTAGGTTAGGTTAGGTTAGGTTAGGTTAGGTTAGGTTAGGTTAGGTTAGGTTAGGTTAGGTTAGGTTAGGTTAGGTTAGGTTAGGTTAGGTTAGGTATGGTTAGGTTAGGTTAGGTTAGGTTAGGTTAGGTTAGGTTAGGTTAGGTTAGGTTAGGTTAGGTTAGGTTATTTTTTTAAATTTTCAATTTTTCGAAAATTTTCGAAAAATCGAAAAACGTGGGAAATCGTCCAAAAAGCGCACAAAACCAAAAATTTTTGAAAAATTCTGAATTCAAATTTTTTTTCGAAAATTTCGAAAATATTTAGTTTTCTTCGCGTTTCATGCCATTTACAGCCACTTTTAATTTTTTGAAAATTTCGAAAATTTTTGAAAATTTTAATTTTTTCGAAAATTTTCGAAAAATCGAAAAACGTGGGAAATCGTCCATAAAGCGCAGAAAACCAAAAAATTTTCAAAAATTCTGAATTCAAAATTTTTTTCGAAAATTTCGAAAATCTTTAGTTTTCTTCGCGTTTCATCCATTTACAGCAACTTTTAATTTTTTGAAAATTTTTGAAAATTTTTGAAAATTTTTGAAAATTTCAATTTTTTCGAAAATTTTCTGAAATTTCGAAAAAAGGGAAATCGTCGAAAATGCTAGGTTAGGTTAGGTTAAGTAAGGTTAGGTTAGGTTAGGTTAGGATAGGTTAGGTTAGGTTAGGTTAGGTTAGGTTAGGTTAGGTTAGGTTAGGTTAGGTTAGGTTAGGTTAGGTTAGGTTAGGTTAGGTTAGGTTAGGTTAGGTTAGGTTAGGTTAGGTTAGGTTAGGTTAGGTTAGGTTAGGTTAGGTTAGGTTAGGTTAGGTTAGGTTAGGTTAGGTTAGGTTAGGTTAGGTTAGGTATGGTTAGGTTAGGTTAGGTTAGGTTAGGTTAGGTTAGGTTAGGTTAGGTTAGGTTAGGTTAGGTTAGGTTATTTTTTTAAATTTTCAATTTTTCGAAAATTTTCGAAAAATCGAAAAACGTGGGAAATCGTCCAAAAAGCGCACAAAACCAAAAATTTTTTAAAAATTCTGAATTCAAAATTTTTTTCGAAAATTTCGAAAATATTTAGTTTTCTTCGCGTTTCATGCCATTTACAGCCACTTTTAATTTTTTGAAAATTTCGAAAATTTTTGAAAATTTTAATTTTTTCGAAAATTTTCGAAAAATCGAAAAACTTGGGAAATCGTCCATAAAGCGCAGAAAACCAAAAAATTTCAAAAATTCTGAATTCAAATTTTTTTTCGAAAATTTCGAAAATCTTTAGTTTTCTTCGCGTTTCATGCAATTTACAGCAACTTTTAATTTTTTGAAACTTTTTGAAAATTTTCGGAAATTTCGAAAAAAGGGAAATCGTCGAAAATGGTAGGTTAGGTTAGGTTAGGTTAGGTTAGGTTAGGTTAGGTTAGGTTAGGTTAGGTTAGGTTAGGTTAGGTTAGGTTAGGTTAGGTTAGGTTAAGTTAGGTTAGGTTAGGTTAGGTTAGGTTAGGTTAGGTTAGGTTAGGTTAGGTTAGGTTAGGTTAGGTTAGGTTAGGTTAGGTATGGTTAGGTTAGGTTAGGTTAGGTTAGGTTAGGTTAGGTTAGGTTAGGTTAGGTTAGGTTAGGTTATTTTTTTAAATTTTCAATTTTTCGAAAATTTTCGAAAAATCGAAAAACGTGGGAAATCGTCCAAAAAGCGCACAAAACCAAAAATTTTTGAAAAATTCTGAATTCAAATTTTTTTTCGAAAATTTCGAAAATATTTAGTTTTCTTCGCGTTTCATGCCATTTACAGCCACTTTTAATTTTTTGAAAATTTCGAAAATTTTTGAAAATTTTAATTTTTTCGAAAATTTTCGAAAAATCGAAAAACGTGGGAAATCGTCCATAAAGCGCAGAAAACCAAAAAATTTTCAAAAATTCTGAATTCAAAATTTTTTTCGAAAATTTCGAAAATCTTTAGTTTTCTTCGCGTTTCATGCCATTTACAGCAACTTTTAATTTTTTGAAAATTTTTGAAAATTTTTGAAAATTTCAATTTTTTCGAAAATTTTCTGAAATTTCGAAAAAAGGGAAATCGTCGAAAATGCTAGGTTAGGTTAGGTTAGGTTAAGTAAGGTTAGGTTAGGTTAGGTTAGGATAGGTTAGGTTAGGTTAGGTTAGGTTAGGTTAGGTTAGGTTAGGTTAGGTTAGGTTAGGTTAGGTTAGGTTAGGTTAGGTTAGGTTAGGTTAGGTTAGGTTAGGTTAGGTTAGGTTAGGTTAGGTTAGGTTAGGTTAGGTTAGGTTAGGTTAGGTTAGGTTAGGTATGGTTAGGTTAGGTTAGGTTAGGTTAGGTTAGGTTAGGTTAGGTTAGGTTAGGTTAGGTTAGGTTAGGTTAGGTTAGGTTAGGTTAGGTTATTTTTTTAAATTTTCAATTTTTCGAAAATTTTCGAAAAATCGAAAAACGTGGGAAATCGTCCAAAAAGCGCACAAAACCAAAAATTTTTGAAAAATTCTGAATTCAAAATTTTTTTCGAAAATTTCGAAAATATTTAGTTTTCTTCGCGTTTCATGCCATTTACAGCCACTTTTAATTTTTTGAAAATTTCGAAAAATTTTGAAAATTTTAATTTTTTCGAAAATTTTCGAAAAATCGAAAAACGTGGGAAATCGTCCATAAAGCGCAGAAAACCAAAAAATTTTCAAAAATTCTGAATTCAAAATTTTTTTCGAAAATTTCGAAAATCTTTAGTTTTCTTCGCGTTTCATGCCATTTACAGCAACTTTTAATTTTTTGAAAATTTTTGAAAATTTTTGAAAATTTCAATTTTTTCGAAAATTTTCTGAAATTTCGAAAAAAGGGAAATCGTCGAAAATGCTAGGTTAGGTTAGGTTAGGTTAAGTAAGGTTAGGTTAGGTTAGGTTAGGATAGGTTAGGTTAGGTTAGGTTAGGTTAGGTTAGGTTAGGTTAGGTTAGGTTAGGTTAGGTTAGGTTAGGTTAGGTTAGGTTAGGTTAGGTTAGGTTAGGTTAGGTTAGGTTAGGTTAGGTTAGGTTAGGTTAGGTTAGGTTAGGTTAGGTTAGGTTAGGTTAGGTTAGGTTAGGTTAGGTTAGGTATGGTTAGGTTAGGTTAGGTTAGGTTAGGTTAGGTTAGGTTAGGTTAGGTTAGGTTAGGTTATTTTTTTAAATTTTCAATTTTTCGAAAATTTTCGAAAAATCGAAAAACGTGGGAAATCGTCCAAAAAGCGCACAAAACCAAAAATTTTTGAAAAATTCTGAATTCAAATTTTTTTTCGAAAATTTCGAAAATATTTAGTTTTCTTCGCGTTTCATGCCATTTACAGCCACTTTTAATTTTTTGAAAATTTCGAAAATTTTTGAAAATTTTAATTTTTTCGAAAATTTTCGAAAAATCGAAAAACGTGGGAAATCGTCCATAAAGCGCAGAAAACCAAAAAATTTTCAAAAATTCTGAATTCAAAATTTTTTTCGAAAATTTCGAAAATCTTTAGTTTTCTTCGCGTTTCATCCATTTACAGCAACTTTTAATTTTTTGAAAATTTTTGAAAATTTTTGAAAATTTTTGAAAATTTCAATTTTTTCGAAAATTTTCTGAAATTTCGAAAAAAGGGAAATCGTCGAAAATGCTAGGTTAGGTTAGGTTAGGTTAAGTAAGGTTAGGTTAGGTTAGGTTAGGATAGGTTAGGTTAGGTTAGGTTAGGTTAGGTTAGGTTAGGTTAGGTTAGGTTAGGTTAGGTTAGGTTAGGTTAGGTTAGGTTAGGTTAGGTTAGGTTAGGTTAGGTTAGGTTAGGTTAGGTTAGGTTAGGTTAGGTTAGGTTAGGTTAGGTTAGGTTAGGTTAGGTTAGGTTAGGTTAGGTTAGGTTAGGTTAGGTATGGTTAGGTTAGGTTAGGTTAGGTTAGGTTAGGTTAGGTTAGGTTAGGTTAGGTTAGGTTAGGTTATTTTTTTAAATTTTCAATTTTTCGAAAATTTTCGAAAAATCGAAAAACGTGGGAAATCGTCCAAAAAGCGCACAAAACCAAAAATTTTTGAAAAATTCTGAATTCAAAATTTTTTTCGAAAATTTCGAAAATATTTAGTTTTCTTTGCGTTTCATGCCATTTACAGCCACTTTTAATTTTTTGAAAATTTCGAAAATTTTTGAAAATTTTAATTTTTTCGAAAATTTTCGAAAAATCGAAAAACGTGGGAAATCGTCCATAAAGCGCAGAAAACCAAAAAATTTTCAAAAATTCTGAATTCAAAATTTTTTTCGAAAATTTCGAAAATCTTTAGTTTTCTTCGCGTTTCATGCCATTTACAGCAACTTTTAATTTTTTGAAAATTTTTGAAAATTTTTGAAAATTTCAATTTTTTCGAAAATTTTCTGAAATTTCGAAAAAAGGGAAATCGTCGAAAATGCTAGGTTAGGTTAGGTTAAGTAAGGTTAGGTTAGGTTAGGTTAGGATAGGTTAGGTTAGGTTAGGTTAGGTTAGGTTAGGTTAGGTTAGGTTAGGTTAGGTTAGGTTAGGTTAGGTTAGGTTAGGTTAGGTTAGGTTAGGTTAGGTTAGGTTAGGTTAGGTTAGGTTAGGTTAGGTTAGGTTAGGTTAGGTTAGGTTAGGTTAGGTTAGGTTAGGTTAGGTTAGGTTAGGTTAGGTTAGGTTAGGTTAGGTTAGGTTAGGTTAGGTTAGGTTAGGTTAGGTTAGGTTAGGTTAGGTTAGGTTAGGTTAGGTTAGGTTAGGTTAGGTTAGGTTAGGTTAGGTTAGGTTAGGTTAGGTTAGGTTAGGTTAGGTTAGGTTAGGTTAGGTTAGGTTAGGTTAGGTTAGGTTAGGTTAGGTTAGGTTAGGTTAGGTTAGGTTAGGTTAGGTTAGGTTAGGTATGGTTAGGTTAGGTTAGGTTAGGTTAGGTTAGGTTAGGTTAGGTTAGGTTAGGTTAGGTTAGGTTATTTTTTTAAATTTTCAATTTTTCGAAAATTTTCGAAAAATCGAAAAACGTGGGAAATCGTCCAAAAAGCGCACAAAACCAAAAATTTTTGAAAAATTCTGAATTCAAATTTTTTTTCGAAAATTTCGAAAATATTTAGTTTTCTTCGCGTTTCATGCCATTTACAGCCACTTTTAATTTTTTGAAAATTTCGAAAATTTTTGAAAATTTTAATTTTTTCGAAAATTTTCGAAAAATCGAAAAACGTGGGAAATCGTCCATAAAGCGCAGAAAACCAAAAAATTTTCAAAAATTCTGAATTCAAAATTTTTTTCGAAAATTTCGAAAATCTTTAGTTTTCTTCGCGTTTCATGCCATTTACAGCAACTTTTAATTTTTTGAAAATTTTTGAAAATTTTTGAAAATTTCAATTTTTTCGAAAATTTTCTGAAATTTCGAAAAAAGGGAAATCGTCGAAAATGCTAGGTTAGGTTAGGTTAGGTTAAGTAAGGTTAGGTTAGGTTAGGTTAGGATAGGTTAGGTTAGGTTAGGTTAGGTTAGGTTAGGTTAGGTTAGGTTAGGTTAGGTTAGGTTAGGTTAGGTTAGGTTAGGTTAGGTTAGGTTAGGTTAGGTTAGGTTAGGTTAGGTTAGGTTAGGTTAGGTTAGGTTAGGTTAGGTTAGGTTAGGTTAGGTTAGGTTAGGTATGGTTAGGTTAGGTTAGGTTAGGTTAGGTTAGGTTAGGTTAGGTTAGGTTAGGTTAGGTTAGGTTAGGTTAGGTTAGGTTAGGTTAGGTTATTTTTTTAAATTTTCAATTTTTCGAAAATTTTCGAAAAATCGAAAAACGTGGGAAATCGTCCAAAAAGCGCACAAAACCAAAAATTTTTGAAAAATTCTGAATTCAAATTTTTTTTCGAAAATTTCGAAAATATTTAGTTTTCTTCGCGTTTCATGCCATTTACAGCCACTTTTAATTTTTTGAAAATTTCGAAAAATTTTGAAAATTTTAATTTTTTCGAAAATTTTCGAAAAATCGAAAAACGTGGGAAATCGTCCATAAAGCGCAGAAAACCAAAAAATTTTCAAAAATTCTGAATTCAAAATTTTTTTCGAAAATTTCGAAAATCTTTAGTTTTCTTCGCGTTTCATGCCATTTACAGCAACTTTTAATTTTTTGAAAATTTTTGAAAATTTTTGAAAATTTCAATTTTTTCGAAAATTTTCTGAAATTTCGAAAAAAGGGAAATCGTCGAAAATGCTAGGTTAGGTTAGGTTAGGTTAAGTAAGGTTAGGTTAGGTTAGGTTAGGATAGGTTAGGTTAGGTTAGGTTAGGTTAGGTTAGGTTAGGTTAGGTTAGGTTAGGTTAGGTTAGGTTAGGTTAGGTTAGGTTAGGTTAGGTTAGGTTAGGTTAGGTTAGGTTAGGTTAGGTTAGGTTAGGTTAGGTTAGGTTAGGTTAGGTTAGGTTAGGTTAGGTTAGGTTAGGTTAGGTTAGGTTAGGTATGGTTAGGTTAGGTTAGGTTAGGTTAGGTTAGGTTAGGTTAGGTTAGGTTAGGTTAGGTTAGGTTAGGTTATTTTTTTAAATTTTCAATTTTTCGAAAATTTTCGAAAAATCGAAAAACGTGGGAAATCGTCCAAAAAGCGCACAAAACCAAAAATTTTTGAAAAATTCTGAATTCAAATTTTTTTTCGAAAATTTCGAAAATATTTAGTTTTCTTCGCGTTTCATGCCATTTACAGCCACTTTTAATTTTTTGAAAATTTCGAAAATTTTTGAAAATTTTAATTTTTTCGAAAATTTTCGAAAAATCGAAAACCGTGGGAAATCGTCCATAAAGCGCAGAAAACCAAAAAATTTTCAAAAATTCTGAATTCAAAATTTTTTTCGAAAATTTCGAAAATCTTTAGTTTTCTTCGCGTTTCATCCATTTACAGCAACTTTTAATTTTTTGAAAATTTTTGAAAATTTTTGAAAATTTTTGAAAATTTCAATTTTTTCGAAAATTTTCTGAAATTTCGAAAAAAGGGAAATCGTCGAAAATGCTAGGTTAGGTTAGGTTAGGTTAAGTAAGGTTAGGTTAGGTTAGGTTAGGATAGGTTAGGTTAGGTTAGGTTAGGTTAGGTTAGGTTAGGTTAGGTTAGGTTAGGTTAGGTTAGGTTAGGTTAGGTTAGGTTAGGTTAGGTTAGGTTAGGTTAGGTTAGGTTAGGTTAGGTTAGGTTAGGTTAGGTTAGGTTAGGTTAGGTTAGGTTAGGTTAGGTTAGGTTAGGTTAGGTTAGGTTAGGTTAGGTATGGTTAGGTTAGGTTAGGTTAGGTTAGGTTAGGTTAGGTTAGGTTAGGTTAGGTTAGGTTAGGTTATTTTTTTAAATTTTCAATTTTTCGAAAATTTTCGAAAAATCGAAAAACGTGGGAAATCGTCCAAAAAGCGCACAAAACCAAAAATTTTTGAAAAATTCTGAATTCAAAATTTTTTTCGAAAATTTCGAAAATATTTAGTTTTCTTCGCGTTTCATGCCATTTACAGCCACTTTTAATTTTTTGAAAATTTCGAAAATTTTTGAAAATTTTAATTTTTTCGAAAATTTTCGAAAAATCGAAAAACGTGGGAAATCGTCCATAAAGCGCAGAAAACCAAAAAATTTTCAAAAATTCTGAATTCAAAATTTTTTTCGAAAATTTCGAAAATCTTTAGTTTTCTTCGCGTTTCATGCCATTTACAGCAACTTTTAATTTTTTGAAAATTTTTGAAAATTTTTGAAAATTTCAATTTTTTCGAAAATTTTCTGAAATTTCGAAAAAAGGGAAATCGTCGAAAATGCTAGGTTAGGTTAGGTTAGGTTAAGTAAGGTTAGGTTAGGTTAGGTTAGGATAGGTTAGGTTAGGTTAGGTTAGTTTAGGTTAGGTTAGGTTAGGTTAGGTTAGGTTAGGTTAGGTTAGGTTAGGTTAGGTTAGGTTAGGTTAGGTTAGGTTAGGTTAGGTTAGGTTAGGTTAGGTTAGGTTAGGTTAGGTTAGGTTAGGTTAGGTTAGGTTAGGTATGGTTAGGTTAGGTTAGGTTAGGTTAGGTTAGGTTAGGTTAGGTTAGGTTAGGTTAGGTTAGGTTAGGTTAGGTTATTTTTTTAAATTTTCAATTTTTCGAAAATTTTCGAAAAATCGAAAAACGTGGGAAATCGTCCAAAAAGCGCACAAAACCAAAAATTTTTGAAAAATTCTGAATTCAAAATTTTTTTCGAAAATTTCGAAAATATTTAGTTTTCTTCGCGTTTCATGCCATTTACAGCCACTTTTAATTTTTTGAAAATTTCGAAAATTTTTCAAAATTTTAATTTTTTCGAAAATTTTCGAAAAATCGAAAAACGTGGGAAATCGTCCATAAAGCGCAGAAAACCAAAAAATTTTCAAAAATTCTGAATTCAAAATTTTTTTCGAAAATTTCGAAAATCTTTAGTTTTCTTCGCGTTTCATGCCATTTACAGCAACTTTTAATTTTTTGAAAATTTTTGAAAATTTTTGAAAATTTCAATTTTTTCGAAAATTTTCTGAAATTTCGAAAAAAGGGAAATCGTCGAAAATGCTAGGTTAGGTTAGGTTAAGTAAGGTTAGGTTAGGTTAGGTTAGGATAGGTTAGGTTAGGTTAGGTTAGGTTAGGTTAGGTTAGGTTAGGTTAGGTTAGGTTAGGTTAGGTTAGGTTAGGTTAGGTTAGGTTAGGTTAGGTTAGGTTAGGTTAGGTTAGGTTAGGTTAGGTTAGGTTAGGTTAGGTTAGGTTAGGTTAGGTTAGGTTAGGTTAGGTTAGGTTAGGTATGGTTAGGTTAGGTTAGGTTAGGTTAGGTTAGGTTAGGTTAGGTTAGGTTAGGTTAGGTTATTTTTTTAAATTTTCAATTTTTCGAAAATTTTCGAAAAATCGAAAAACGTGGGAAATCGTCCAAAAAGCGCACAAAACCAAAATTTTTTTAAAAATTCTGAATTCAAAATTTTTTTCGAAAATTTCGAAAATATTTAGTTTTCTTCGCGTTTCATGCCATTTACAGCCACTTTTAATTTTTTGAAAATTTCGAAAATTTTTGAAAATTTTAATTTTTTCGAAAATTTTCGAAAAATCGAAAAACTTGGGAAATCGTCCATAAAGCGCAGAAAACCAAAAAAATTTCAAAAATTCTGAATTCAAATTTTTTTTCGAAAATTTCGAAAATCTTTAGTTTTCTTCGCGTTTCATGCAATTTACAGCAACTTTTAATTTTTTGAAACTTTTTGAAAATTTTCGGAAATTTCGAAAAAAGGGAAATCGTCGAAAATGGTAGGTTAGGTTAGGTTAGGTTAGGTTAGGTTAGGTTAGGTTAGGTTAGGTTAGGTTAGGTTAGGTTAGGTTAGGTTAAGTTAGGTTAGGTTAGGTTAGGTTAGGTTAGGTTAGGTTAGGTTAGGTTAGGTTAGGTTAGGTTAGGTTAGGTTAGGTTAGGTATGGTTAGGTTAGGTTAGGTTAGGTTAGGTTAGGTTAGGTTAGGTTAGGTTAGGTTAGGTTAGGTTAGGTTAGGTTATTTTTTTAAATTTTCAATTTTTCGAAAATTTTCGAAAAATCGAAAAACGTGGGAAATCGTCCAAAAAGCGCACAAAACCAAAAATTTTTGAAAAATTCTGAATTCAAAATTTTTTTCGAAAATTTCGAAAATATTTAGTTTTCTTCGCGTTTCATGCCATTTACAGCCACTTTTAATTTTTTGAAAATTTCGAAAATTTTTGAAAATTTTAATTTTTTCGAAAATTTTCGAAAAATCGAAAAACGTGGGAAATCGTCCATAAAGCGCAGAAAACCAAAAAATTTTCAAAAATTCTGAATTCAAAATTTTTTTCGAAAATTTCGAAAATCTTTAGTTTTCTTCGCGTTTCATGCCATTTACAGCAACTTTGAATTTTTTGAAAATTTTTGAAAATTTTTGAAAATTTCAATTTTTTCGAAAATTTTCTGAAATTTCGAAAAAAGGGAAATCGTCGAAAATGCTAGGTTAGGTTAGGTTAGGTTAAGTAAGGTTAGGTTAGGTTAGGTTAGGATAGGATAGGTTAGGTTAGGTTAGGTTAGGTTAGGTTAGGTTAGGTTAGTTTAGGTTAGGTTAGGTTAGGTTAGGTTAGGTTAGGTTAGGTTAGGTTAGGTTAGGTTAGGTTAGGTTAGGTTAGGTTAGGTTAGGTTAGGTTAGGTTAGGTTAGGTTAGGTTAGGTTAGGTTAGGTTAGGTTAGGTTAGGTATGGTTAGGTTAGGTTAGGTTAGGTTAGGTTAGGTTAGGTTAGGTTAGGTTAGGTTAGGTTAGGTTATTTTTTTAAATTTTCAATTTTTCGAAAATTTTCGAAAAATCGAAAAACGTGGGAAATCGTCCAAAAAGCGCACAAAACCAAAAATTTTTGAAAAATTCTGAATTCAAAATTTTTTTCGAAAATTTCGAAAATATTTAGTTTTCTTCGCGTTTCATGCCATTTACAGCCACTTTTAATTTTTTGAAAATTTCGAAAAATTTTGAAAATTTTAATTTTTTCGAAAATTTTCGAAAAATCGAAAAACGTGGGAAATCGTCCATAAAGCGCAGAAAACCAAACAATTTTCAAAAATTCTGAATTCAAAATTTTTTTCGAAAATTTCGAAAATCTTTAGTTTTCTTCGCGTTTCATGCCATTTACAGCAACTTTTAATTTTTTGAAAATTTTTGAAAATTTTTGAAAATTTCAATTTTTTCGAAAATTTTCTGAAATTTCGAAAAAAGGGAAATCGTCGAAAATGCTAGGTTAGGTTAGGTTAGGTTAAGTAAGGTTAGGTTAGGTTAGGTTAGGATAGGTTAGGTTAGGTTAGGTTAGGTTAGGTTAGGTTAGGTTAGGTTAGGTTAGGTTAGGTTAGGTTAGGTTAGGTTAGGTTAGGTTAGGTTAGGTTAGGTTAGGTTAGGTTAGGTTAGGTTAGGTTAGGTTAGGTTAGGTTAGGTTAGGTTAGGTTAGGTTAGGTTAGGTTAGGTTAGGTTAGGTTAGGTATGGTTAGGTTAGGTTAGGTTAGGTTAGGTTAGGTTAGGTTAGGTTAGGTTAGGTTAGGTTAGGTTAGGTTATTTTTTTAAATTTTCAATTTTTCGAAAATTTTCGAAAAATCGAAAAACGTGGGAAATCGTCCAAAAAGCGCACAAAACCAAAAATTTTTGAAAAATTCTGAATTCAAATTTTTTTTCGAAAATTTCGAAAATATTTAGTTTTCTTCGCGTTTCATGCCATTTACAGCCACTTTTAATTTTTTGAAAATTTCGAAAATTTTTGAAAATTTTAATTTTTTCGAAAATTTTCGAAAAATCGAAAAACGTGGGAAATCGTCCATAAAGCGCAGAAAACCAAAAAATTTTCAAAAATTCTGAATTCAAAATTTTTTTCGAAAATTTCGAAAATCTTTAGTTTTCTTCGCGTTTCATCCATTTACAGCAACTTTTAATTTTTTGAAAATTTTTGAAAATTTTTGAAAATTTTTGAAAATTTCAATTTTTTCGAAAATTTTCTGAAATTTCGAAAAAAGGGAAATCGTCGAAAATGCTAGGTTAGGTTAGGTTAAGTAAGGTTAGGTTAGGTTAGGATAGGTTAGGTTAGGTTAGGTTAGGTTAGGTTAGGTTAGGTTAGGTTAGGTTAGGTTAGGTTAGGTTAGGTTAGGTTAGGTTAGGTTAGGTTAGGTTAGGTTAGGTTAGGTTAGGTTAGGTTAGGTTAGGTTAGGTTAGGTTAGGTTAGGTTAGGTTAGGTTAGGTTAGGTTAGGTTAGGTTAGGTTAGGTTAGGTATGGTTAGGTTAGGTTAGGTTAGGTTAGGTTAGGTTAGGTTAGGTTAGGTTAGGTTAGGTTAGGTTAGGTTATTTTTTTAAATTTTCAATTTTTCGAAAATTTTCGAAAAATCGAAAAACGTGGGAAATCGTCCAAAAAGCGCACAAAACCAAAAATTTTTTAAAAATTCTGAATTCAAAATTTTTTTCGAAAATTTCGAAAATATTTAGTTTTCTTCGCGTTTCATGCCATTTACAGCCACTTTTAATTTTTTGAAAATTTCGAAAATTTTTGAAAATTTTAATTTTTTCGAAAATTTTCGAAAAATCGAAAAACTTGGGAAATCGTCCATAAAGCGCAGAAAACCAAAAAATTTCAAAAATTCTGAATTCAAATTTTTTTTCGAAAATTTCGAAAATCTTTAGTTTTCTTCGCGTTTCATGCAATTTACAGCAACTTTTAATTTTTTGAAACTTTTTGAAAATTTTCGGAAATTTCGAAAAAAGGGAAATCGTCGAAAATGGTAGGTTAGGTTAGGTTAGGTTAGGTTAGGTTAGGTTAGGTTAGGTTAGGTTAGGTTAGGTTAGGTTAGGTTAGGTTAGGTTAGGTTAGGTTAAGTTAGGTTAGGTTAGGTTAGGTTAGGTTAGGTTAGGTTAGGTTAGGTTAGGTTAGGTTAGGTTAGGTTAGGTTAGGTTAGGTATGGTTAGGTTAGGTTAGGTTAGGTTAGGTTAGGTTAGGTTAGGTTAGGTTAGGTTAGGTTAGGTTATTTTTTTAAATTTTCAATTTTTCGAAAATTTTCGAAAAATCGAAAAACGTGGGAAATCGTCCAAAAAGCGCACAAAACCAAAAATTTTTGAAAAATTCTGAATTCAAATTTTTTTTCGAAAATTTCGAAAATATTTAGTTTTCTTCGCGTTTCATGCCATTTACAGCCACTTTTAATTTTTTGAAAATTTCGAAAATTTTTGAAAATTTTAATTTTTTCGAAAATTTTCGAAAAATCGAAAAACGTGGGAAATCGTCCATAAAGCGCAGAAAACCAAAAAATTTTCAAAAATTCTGAATTCAAAATTTTTTTCGAAAATTTCGAAAATCTTTAGTTTTCTTCGCGTTTCATGCCATTTACAGCAACTTTTAATTTTTTGAAAATTTTTGAAAATTTTTGAAAATTTCAATTTTTTCGAAAATTTTCTGAAATTTCGAAAAAAGGGAAATCGTCGAAAATGCTAGGTTAGGTTAGGTTAGGTTAAGTAAGGTTAGGTTAGGTTAGGTTAGGATAGGTTAGGTTAGGTTAGGTTAGGTTAGGTTAGGTTAGGTTAGGTTAGGTTAGGTTAGGTTAGGTTAGGTTAGGTTAGGTTAGGTTAGGTTAGGTTAGGTTAGGTTAGGTTAGGTTAGGTTAGGTTAGGTTAGGTTAGGTTAGGTTAGGTTAGGTTAGGTTAGGTTAGGTATGGTTAGGTTAGGTTAGGTTAGGTTAGGTTAGGTTAGGTTAGGTTAGGTTAGGTTAGGTTAGGTTAGGTTAGGTTAGGTTAGGTTAGGTTATTTTTTTAAATTTTCAATTTTTCGAAAATTTTCGAAAAATCGAAAAACGTGGGAAATCGTCCAAAAAGCGCACAAAACCAAAAATTTTTGAAAAATTCTGAATTCAAAATTTTTTTCGAAAATTTCGAAAATATTTAGTTTTCTTCGCGTTTCATGCCATTTACAGCCACTTTTAATTTTTTGAAAATTTCGAAAAATTTTGAAAATTTTAATTTTTTCGAAAATTTTCGAAAAATCGAAAAACGTGGGAAATCGTCCATAAAGCGCAGAAAACCAAAAAATTTTCAAAAATTCTGAATTCAAAATTTTTTTCGAAAATTTCGAAAATCTTTAGTTTTCTTCGCGTTTCATGCCATTTACAGCAACTTTTAATTTTTTGAAAATTTTTGAAAATTTTTGAAAATTTCAATTTTTTCGAAAATTTTCTGAAATTTCGAAAAAAGGGAAATCGTCGAAAATGCTAGGTTAGGTTAGGTTAGGTTAAGTAAGGTTAGGTTAGGTTAGGTTAGGATAGGTTAGGTTAGGTTAGGTTAGGTTAGGTTAGGTTAGGTTAGGTTAGGTTAGGTTAGGTTAGGTTAGGTTAGGTTAGGTTAGGTTAGGTTAGGTTAGGTTAGGTTAGGTTAGGTTAGGTTAGGTTAGGTTAGGTTAGGTTAGGTTAGGTTAGGTTAGGTTAGGTTAGGTTAGGTTAGGTTAGGTATGGTTAGGTTAGGTTAGGTTAGGTTAGGTTAGGTTAGGTTAGGTTAGGTTAGGTTAGGTTAGGTTAGGTTATTTTTTTAAATTTTCAATTTTTCGAAAATTTTCGAAAAATCGAAAAACGTGGGAAATCGTCCAAAAAGCGCACAAAACCAAAAATTTTTGAAAAATTCTGAATTCAAATTTTTTTTCGAAAATTTCGAAAATATTTAGTTTTCTTCGCGTTTCATGCCATTTACAGCCACTTTTAATTTTTTGAAAATTTCGAAAATTTTTGAAAATTTTAATTTTTTCGAAAATTTTCGAAAAATCGAAAAACGTGGGAAATCGTCCATAAAGCGCAGAAAACCAAAAAATTTTCAAAAATTCTGAATTCAAAATTTTTTTCGAAAATTTCGAAAATCTTTAGTTTTCTTCGCGTTTCATCCATTTACAGCAACTTTTAATTTTTTGAAAATTTTTGAAAATTTTTGAAAATTTTTGAAAATTTCAATTTTTTCGAAAATTTTCTGAAATTTCGAAAAAAGGGAAATCGTCGAAAATGCTAGGTTAGGTTAGGTTAGGTTAAGTAAGGTTAGGTTAGGTTAGGTTAGGATAGGTTAGGTTAGGTTAGGTTAGGTTAGGTTAGGTTAGGTTAGGTTAGGTTAGGTTAGGTTAGGTTAGGTTAGGTTAGGTTAGGTTAGGTTAGGTTAGGTTAGGTTAGGTTAGGTTAGGTTAGGTTAGGTTAGGTTAGGTTAGGTTAGGTTAGGTTAGGTTAGGTTAGGTTAGGTTAGGTTAGGTTAGGTTAGGTATGGTTAGGTTAGGTTAGGTTAGGTTAGGTTAGGTTAGGTTAGGTTAGGTTAGGTTAGGTTAGGTTATTTTTTTAAATTTTCAATTTTTCGAAAATTTTCGAAAAATCGAAAAACGTGGGAAATCGTCCAAAAAGCGCACAAAACCAAAAATTTTTGAAAAATTCTGAATTCAAAATTTTTTTCGAAAATTTCGAAAATATTTAGTTTTCTTCGCGTTTCATGCCATTTACAGCCACTTTTAATTTTTTGAAAATTTCGAAAATTTTTGAAAATTTTAATTTTTTCGAAAATTTTCGAAAAATCGAAAAACGTGGGAAATCGTCCATAAAGCGCAGAAAACCAAAAAATTTTCAAAAATTCTGAATTCAAAATTTTTTTCGAAAATTTCGAAAATCTTTAGTTTTCTTCGCGTTTCATGCCATTTACAGCAACTTTTAATTTTTTGAAAATTTTTGAAAATTTTTGAAAATTTCAATTTTTTCGAAAATTTTCTGAAATTTCGAAAAAAGGGAAATCGTCGAAAATGCTAGGTTAGGTTAGGTTAGGTTAAGTAAGGTTAGGTTAGGTTAGGTTAGGATAGGTTAGGTTAGGTTAGGTTAGTTTAGGTTAGGTTAGGTTAGGTTAGGTTAGGTTAGGTTAGGTTAGGTTAGGTTAGGTTAGGTTAGGTTAGGTTAGGTTAGGTTAGGTTAGGTTAGGTTAGGTTAGGTTAGGTTAGGTTAGGTTAGGTTAGGTTAGGTTAGGTATGGTTAGGTTAGGTTAGGTTAGGTTAGGTTAGGTTAGGTTAGGTTAGGTTAGGTTAGGTTAGGTTAGGTTAGGTTATTTTTTTAAATTTTCAATTTTTCGAAAATTTTCGAAAAATCGAAAAACGTGGGAAATCGTCCAAAAAGCGCACAAAACCAAAAATTTTTGAAAAATTCTGAATTCAAAATTTTTTTCGAAAATTTCGAAAATATTTAGTTTTCTTCGCGTTTCATGCCATTTACAGCCACTTTTAATTTTTTGAAAATTTCGAAAATTTTTCAAAATTTTAATTTTTTCGAAAATTTTCGAAAAATCGAAAAACGTGGGAAATCGTCCATAAAGCGCAGAAAACCAAAAAATTTTCAAAAATTCTGAATTCAAAATTTTTTTCGAAAATTTCGAAAATCTTTAGTTTTCTTCGCGTTTCATGCCATTTACAGCAACTTTTAATTTTTTGAAAATTTTTGAAAATTTTTGAAAATTTCAATTTTTTCGAAAATTTTCTGAAATTTCGAAAAAAGGGAAATCGTCGAAAATGCTAGGTTAGGTTAGGTTAAGTAAGGTTAGGTTAGGTTAGGTTAGGATAGGTTAGGTTAGGTTAGGTTAGGTTAGGTTAGGTTAGGTTAGGTTAGGTTAGGTTAGGTTAGGTTAGGTTAGGTTAGGTTAGGTTAGGTTAGGTTAGGTTAGGTTAGGTTAGGTTAGGTTAGGTTAGGTTAGGTTAGGTTAGGTTAGGTTAGGTTAGGTTAGGTTAGGTTAGGTTAGGTATGGTTAGGTTAGGTTAGGTTAGGTTAGGTTAGGTTAGGTTAGGTTAGGTTAGGTTAGGTTATTTTTTTAAATTTTCAATTTTTCGAAAATTTTCGAAAAATCGAAAAACGTGGGAAATCGTCCAAAAAGCGCACAAAACCAAAAATTTTTTAAAAATTCTGAATTCAAAATTTTTTTCGAAAATTTCGAAAATATTTAGTTTTCTTCGCGTTTCATGCCATTTACAGCCACTTTTAATTTTTTGAAAATTTCGAAAATTTTTGAAAATTTTAATTTTTTCGAAAATTTTCGAAAAATCGAAAAACTTGGGAAATCGTCCATAAAGCGCAGAAAACCAAAAAAATTTCAAAAATTCTGAATTCAAATTTTTTTTCGAAAATTTCGAAAATCTTTAGTTTTCTTCGCGTTTCATGCAATTTACAGCAACTTTTAATTTTTTGAAACTTTTTGAAAATTTTCGGAAATTTCGAAAAAAGGGAAATCGTCGAAAATGGTAGGTTAGGTTAGGTTAGGTTAGGTTAGGTTAGGTTAGGTTAGGTTAGGTTAGGTTAGGTTAGGTTAGGTTAGGTTAAGTTAGGTTAGGTTAGGTTAGGTTAGGTTAGGTTAGGTTAGGTTAGGTTAGGTTAGGTTAGGTTAGGTTAGGTTAGGTTAGGTATGGTTAGGTTAGGTTAGGTTAGGTTAGGTTAGGTTAGGTTAGGTTAGGTTAGGTTAGGTTAGGTTAGGTTAGGTTATTTTTTTAAATTTTCAATTTTTCGAAAATTTTCGAAAAATCGAAAAACGTGGGAAATCGTCCAAAAAGCGCACAAAACCAAAAATTTTTGAAAAATTCTGAATTCAAAATTTTTTTCGAAAATTTCGAAAATATTTAGTTTTCTTCGCGTTTCATGCCATTTACAGCCACTTTTAATTTTTTGAAAATTTCGAAAATTTTTGAAAATTTTAATTTTTTCGAAAATTTTCGAAAAATCGAAAAACGTGGGAAATCGTCCATAAAGCGCAGAAAACCAAAAAATTTTCAAAAATTCTGAATTCAAAATTTTTTTCGAAAATTTCGAAAATCTTTAGTTTTCTTCGCGTTTCATGCCATTTACAGCAACTTTGAATTTTTTGAAAATTTTTGAAAATTTTTGAAAATTTCAATTTTTTCGAAAATTTTCTGAAATTTCGAAAAAAGGGAAATCGTCGAAAATGCTAGGTTAGGTTAGGTTAGGTTAAGTAAGGTTAGGTTAGGTTAGGTTAGGATAGGATAGGTTAGGTTAGGTTAGGTTAGGTTAGGTTAGGTTAGGTTAGTTTAGGTTAGGTTAGGTTAGGTTAGGTTAGGTTAGGTTAGGTTAGGTTAGGTTAGGTTAGGTTAGGTTAGGTTAGGTTAGGTTAGGTTAGGTTAGGTTAGGTTAGGTTAGGTTAGGTTAGGTTAGGTATGGTTAGGTTAGGTTAGGTTAGGTTAGGTTAGGTTAGGTTAGGTTAGGTTAGGTTAGGTTAGGTTATTTTTTTAAATTTTCAATTTTTCGAAAATTTTCGAAAAATCGAAAAACGTGGGAAATCGTCCAAAAAGCGCACAAAACCAAAAATTTTTGAAAAATTCTGAATTCAAAATTTTTTTCGAAAATTTCGAAAATATTTAGTTTTCTTCGCGTTTCATGCCATTTACAGCCACTTTTAATTTTTTGAAAATTTCGAAAAATTTTGAAAATTTTAATTTTTTCGAAAATTTTCGAAAAATCGAAAAACGTGGGAAATCGTCCATAAAGCGCAGAAAACCAAACAATTTTCAAAAATTCTGAATTCAAAATTTTTTTCGAAAATTTCGAAAATCTTTAGTTTTCTTCGCGTTTCATGCCATTTACAGCAACTTTTAATTTTTTGAAAATTTTTGAAAATTTTTGAAAATTTCAATTTTTTCGAAAATTTTCTGAAATTTCGAAAAAAGGGAAATCGTCGAAAATGCTAGGTTAGGTTAGGTTAGGTTAAGTAAGGTTAGGTTAGGTTAGGTTAGGATAGGTTAGGTTAGGTTAGGTTAGGTTAGGTTAGGTTAGGTTAGGTTAGGTTAGGTTAGGTTAGGTTAGGTTAGGTTAGGTTAGGTTAGGTTAGGTTAGGTTAGGTTAGGTTAGGTTAGGTTAGGTTAGGTTAGGTTAGGTTAGGTTAGGTTAGGTTAGGTTAGGTTAGGTTAGGTTAGGTTAGGTTAGGTATGGTTAGGTTAGGTTAGGTTAGGTTAGGTTAGGTTAGGTTAGGTTAGGTTAGGTTAGGTTAGGTTAGGTTATTTTTTTAAATTTTCAATTTTTCGAAAATTTTCGAAAAATCGAAAAACGTGGGAAATCGTCCAAAAAGCGCACAAAACCAAAAATTTTTGAAAAATTCTGAATTCAAATTTTTTTTCGAAAATTTCGAAAATATTTAGTTTTCTTCGCGTTTCATGCCATTTACAGCCACTTTTAATTTTTTGAAAATTTCGAAAATTTTTGAAAATTTTAATTTTTTCGAAAATTTTCGAAAAATCGAAAAACGTGGGAAATCGTCCATAAAGCGCAGAAAACCAAAAAATTTTCAAAAATTCTGAATTCAAAATTTTTTTCGAAAATTTCGAAAATCTTTAGTTTTCTTCGCGTTTCATCCATTTACAGCAACTTTTAATTTTTTGAAAATTTTTGAAAATTTTTGAAAATTTTTGAAAATTTCAATTTTTTCGAAAATTTTCTGAAATTTCGAAAAAAGGGAAATCGTCGAAAATGCTAGGTTAGGTTAGGTTAAGTAAGGTTAGGTTAGGTTAGGTTAGGATAGGTTAGGTTAGGTTAGGTTAGGTTAGGTTAGGTTAGGTTAGGTTAGGTTAGGTTAGGTTAGGTTAGGTTAGGTTAGGTTAGGTTAGGTTAGGTTAGGTTAGGTTAGGTTAGGTTAGGTTAGGTTAGGTTAGGTTAGGTTAGGTTAGGTTAGGTTAGGTTAGGTTAGGTTAGGTTAGGTTAGGTTAGGTTAGGTATGGTTAGGTTAGGTTAGGTTAGGTTAGGTTAGGTTAGGTTAGGTTAGGTTAGGTTAGGTTAGGTTAGGTTATTTTTTTAAATTTTCAATTTTTCGAAAATTTTCGAAAAATCGAAAAACGTGGGAAATCGTCCAAAAAGCGCACAAAACCAAAAAATTTTTAAAAATTCTGAATTCAAAATTTTTTTCGAAAATTTCGAAAATATTTAGTTTTCTTCGCGTTTCATGCCATTTACAGCCACTTTTAATTTTTTGAAAATTTCGAAAATTTTTGAAAATTTTAATTTTTTCGAAAATTTTCGAAAAATCGAAAAACTTGGGAAATCGTCCATAAAGCGCAGAAAACCAAAAAATTTCAAAAATTCTGAATTCAAATTTTTTTTCGAAAATTTCGAAAATCTTTAGTTTTCTTCGCGTTTCATGCAATTTACAGCAACTTTTAATTTTTTGAAACTTTTTGAAAATTTTCGGAAATTTCGAAAAAAGGGAAATCGTCGAAAATGGTAGGTTAGGTTAGGTTAGGTTAGGTTAGGTTAGGTTAGGTTAGGTTAGGTTAGGTTAGGTTAGGTTAGGTTAGGTTAGGTTAGGTTAGGTTAAGTTAGGTTAGGTTAGGTTAGGTTAGGTTAGGTTAGGTTAGGTTAGGTTAGGTTAGGTTAGGTTAGGTTAGGTTAGGTTAGGTATGGTTAGGTTAGGTTAGGTTAGGTTAGGTTAGGTTAGGTTAGGTTAGGTTAGGTTAGGTTAGGTTATTTTTTTAAATTTTCAATTTTTCGAAAATTTTCGAAAAATCGAAAAACGTGGGAAATCGTCCAAAAAGCGCACAAAACCAAAAATTTTTGAAAAATTCTGAATTCAAATTTTTTTTCGAAAATTTCGAAAATATTTAGTTTTCTTCGCGTTTCATGCCATTTACAGCCACTTTTAATTTTTTGAAAATTTCGAAAATTTTTGAAAATTTTAATTTTTTCGAAAATTTTCGAAAAATCGAAAAACGTGGGAAATCGTCCATAAAGCGCAGAAAACCAAAAAATTTTCAAAAATTCTGAATTCAAAATTTTTTTCGAAAATTTCGAAAATCTTTAGTTTTCTTCGCGTTTCATGCCATTTACAGCAACTTTTAATTTTTTGAAAATTTTTGAAAATTTTTGAAAATTTCAATTTTTTCGAAAATTTTCTGAAATTTCGAAAAAAGGGAAATCGTCGAAAATGCTAGGTTAGGTTAGGTTAGGTTAAGTAAGGTTAGGTTAGGTTAGGTTAGGATAGGTTAGGTTAGGTTAGGTTAGGTTAGGTTAGGTTAGGTTAGGTTAGGTTAGGTTAGGTTAGGTTAGGTTAGGTTAGGTTAGGTTAGGTTAGGTTAGGTTAGGTTAGGTTAGGTTAGGTTAGGTTAGGTTAGGTTAGGTTAGGTTAGGTTAGGTTAGGTTAGGTTAGGTATGGTTAGGTTAGGTTAGGTTAGGTTAGGTTAGGTTAGGTTAGGTTAGGTTAGGTTAGGTTAGGTTAGGTTAGGTTAGGTTAGGTTAGGTTATTTTTTTAAATTTTCAATTTTTCGAAAATTTTCGAAAAATCGAAAAACGTGGGAAATCGTCCAAAAAGCGCACAAAACCAAAAATTTTTGAAAAATTCTGAATTCAAAATTTTTTTCGAAAATTTCGAAAATATTTAGTTTTCTTCGCGTTTCATGCCATTTACAGCCACTTTTAATTTTTTGAAAATTTCGAAAAATTTTGAAAATTTTAATTTTTTCGAAAATTTTCGAAAAATCGAAAAACGTGGGAAATCGTCCATAAAGCGCAGAAAACCAAAAAATTTTCAAAAATTCTGAATTCAAAATTTTTTTCGAAAATTTCGAAAATCTTTAGTTTTCTTCGCGTTTCATGCCATTTACAGCAACTTTTAATTTTTTGAAAATTTTTGAAAATTTTTGAAAATTTCAATTTTTTCGAAAATTTTCTGAAATTTCGAAAAAAGGGAAATCGTCGAAAATGCTAGGTTAGGTTAGGTTAGGTTAAGTAAGGTTAGGTTAGGTTAGGTTAGGATAGGTTAGGTTAGGTTAGGTTAGGTTAGGTTAGGTTAGGTTAGGTTAGGTTAGGTTAGGTTAGGTTAGGTTAGGTTAGGTTAGGTTAGGTTAGGTTAGGTTAGGTTAGGTTAGGTTAGGTTAGGTTAGGTTAGGTTAGGTTAGGTTAGGTTAGGTTAGGTTAGGTTAGGTTAGGTTAGGTTAGGTTATGGTTAGGTTAGGTTAGGTTAGGTTAGGTTAGGTTAGGTTAGGTTAGGTTAGGTTAGGTTAGGTTATTTTTTTAAATTTTCAATTTTTCGAAAATTTTCGAAAAATCGAAAAACGTGGGAAATCGTCCAAAAAGCGCACAAAACCAAAAATTTTTGAAAAATTCTGAATTCAAATTTTTTTTCGAAAATTTCGAAAATATTTAGTTTTCTTCGCGTTTCATGCCATTTACAGCCACTTTTAATTTTTTGAAAATTTCGAAAATTTTTGAAAATTTTAATTTTTTCGAAAATTTTCGAAAAATCGAAAAACGTGGGAAATCGTCCATAAAGCGCAGAAAACCAAAAAATTTTCAAAAATTCTGAATTCAAAATTTTTTTCGAAAATTAAATCTTTAGTTTTCTTCGCGTTTCATCCATTTACAGCAACTTTTAATTTTTTGAAAATTTTTGAAAATTTTTGAAAATTTTTGAAAATTTCAATTTTTTCGAAAATTTTCTGAAATTTCGAAAAAAGGGAAATCGTCGAAAATGCTAGGTTAGGTTAGGTTAGGTTAAGTAAGGTTAGGTTAGGTTAGGTTAGGATAGGTTAGGTTAGGTTAGGTTAGGTTAGGTTAGGTTAGGTTAGGTTAGGTTAGGTTAGGTTAGGTTAGGTTAGGTTAGGTTAGGTTAGGTTAGGTTAGGTTAGGTTAGGTTAGGTTAGGTTAGGTTAGGTTAGGTTAGGTTAGGTTAGGTTAGGTTAGGTTAGGTTAGGTTAGGTTAGGTTAGGTTAGGTTAGGTATGGTTAGGTTAGGTTAGGTTAGGTTAGGTTAGGTTAGGTTAGGTTAGGTTAGGTTAGGTTAGGTTATTTTTTTAAATTTTCAATTTTTCGAAAATTTTCGAAAAATCGAAAAACGTGGGAAATCGTCCAAAAAGCGCACAAAACCAAAAATTTTTGAAAAATTCTGAATTCAAAATTTTTTTCGAAAATTTCGAAAATATTTAGTTTTCTTCGCGTTTCATGCCATTTACAGCCACTTTTAATTTTTTGAAAATTTCGAAAATTTTTGAAAATTTTAATTTTTTCGAAAATTTTCGAAAAATCGAAAAACGTGGGAAATCGTCCATAAAGCGCAGAAAACCAAAAAATTTTCAAAAATTCTGAATTCAAAATTTTTTTCGAAAATTTCGAAAATCTTTAGTTTTCTTCGCGTTTCATGCCATTTACAGCAACTTTTAATTTTTTGAAAATTTTTGAAAATTTTTGAAAATTTCAATTTTTTCGAAAATTTTCTGAAATTTCGAAAAAAGGGAAATCGTCGAAAATGCTAGGTTAGGTTAGGTTAGGTTAAGTAAGGTTAGGTTAGGTTAGGTTAGGATAGGTTAGGTTAGGTTAGGTTAGTTTAGGTTAGGTTAGGTTAGGTTAGGTTAGGTTAGGTTAGGTTAGGTTAGGTTAGGTTAGGTTAGGTTAGGTTAGGTTAGGTTAGGTTAGGTTAGGTTAGGTTAGGTTAGGTTAGGTTAGGTTAGGTTAGGTTAGGTATGGTTAGGTTAGGTTAGGTTAGGTTAGGTTAGGTTAGGTTAGGTTAGGTTAGGTTAGGTTAGGTTAGGTTAGGTTAGGTTAGGTTAGGTTATTTTTTTAAATTTTCAATTTTTCGAAAATTTTCGAAAAATCGAAAAACGTGGGAAATCGTCCAAAAAGCGCACAAAACCAAAAATTTTTGAAAAATTCTGAATTCAAAATTTTTTTCGAAAATTTCGAAAATATTTAGTTTTCTTCGCGTTTCATGCCATTTACAGCCACTTTTAATTTTTTGAAAATTTCGAAAATTTTTGAAAATTTTAATTTTTTCGAAAATTTTCGAAAAATCGAAAAACGTGGGAAATCGTCCATAAAGCGCAGAAAACCAAAAAATTTTCAAAAATTCTGAATTCAAAATTTTTTTCGAAAATTTCGAAAATCTTTAGTTTTCTTCGCGTTTCATGCCATTTACAGCAACTTTTAATTTTTTGAAAATTTTTGAAAATTTTTGAAAATTTCAATTTTTTCGAAAATTTTCTGAAATTTCGAAAAAAGGGAAATCGTCGAAAATGCTAGGTTAGGTTAGGTTAAGTAAGGTTAGGTTAGGTTAGGTTAGGATAGGTTAGGTTAGGTTAGGTTAGGTTAGGTTAGGTTAGGTTAGGTTAGGTTAGGTTAGGTTAGGTTAGGTTAGGTTAGGTTAGGTTAGGTTAGGTTAGGTTAGGTTAGGTTAGGTTAGGTTAGGTTAGGTTAGGTTAGGTTAGGTTAGGTTAGGTTAGGTTAGGTATGGTTAGGTTAGGTTAGGTTAGGTTAGGTTAGGTTAGGTTAGGTTAGGTTAGGTTAGGTTATTTTTTTAAATTTTCAATTTTTCGAAAATTTTCGAAAAATCGAAAAACGTGGGAAATCGTCCAAAAAGCGCACAAAACCAAAAATTTTTTAAAAATTCTGAATTCAAAATTTTTTTCGAAAATTTCGAAAATATTTAGTTTTCTTCGCGTTTCATGCCATTTACAGCCACTTTTAATTTTTTGAAAATTTCGAAAATTTTTGAAAATTTTAATTTTTTCGAAAATTTTCGAAAAATCGAAAAACTTGGGAAATCGTCCATAAAGCGCAGAAAACCAAAAAAATTTCAAAAATTCTGAATTCAAATTTTTTTTCGAAAATTTCGAAAATCTTTAGTTTTCTTCGCGTTTCATGCAATTTACAGCAACTTTTAATTTTTTGAAACTTTTTGAAAATTTTCGGAAATTTCGAAAAAAGGGAAATCGTCGAAAATGGTAGGTTAGGTTAGGTTAGGTTAGGTTAGGTTAGGTTAGGTTAGGTTAGGTTAGGTTAGGTTAGGTTAGGTTAGGTTAAGTTAGGTTAGGTTAGGTTAGGTTAGGTTAGGTTAGGTTAGGTTAGGTTAGGTTAGGTTAGGTTAGGTTAGGTTAGGTTAGGTATGGTTAGGTTAGGTTAGGTTAGGTTAGGTTAGGTTAGGTTAGGTTAGGTTAGGTTAGGTTAGGTTAGGTTATTTTTTTAAATTTTCAATTTTTCGAAAATTTTCGAAAAATCGAAAAACGTGGGAAATCGTCCAAAAAGCGCACAAAACCAAAAATTTTTGAAAAATTCTGAATTCAAAATTTTTTTCGAAAATTTCGAAAATATTTAGTTTTCTTCGCGTTTCATGCCATTTACAGCCACTTTTAATTTTTTGAAAATTTCGAAAATTTTTGAAAATTTTAATTTTTTCGAAAATTTTCGAAAAATCGAAAAACGTGGGAAATCGTCCATAAAGCGCAGAAAACCAAAAAATTTTCAAAAATTCTGAATTCAAAATTTTTTTCGAAAATTTCGAAAATCTTTAGTTTTCTTCGCGTTTCATGCCATTTACAGCAACTTTGAATTTTTTGAAAATTTTTGAAAATTTTTGAAAATTTCAATTTTTTCGAAAATTTTCTGAAATTTCGAAAAAAGGGAAATCGTCGAAAATGCTAGGTTAGGTTAGGTTAGGTTAAGTAAGGTTAGGTTAGGTTAGGTTAGGATAGGATAGGTTAGGTTAGGTTAGGTTAGGTTAGGTTAGGTTAGGTTAGGTTAGGTTAGGTTAGGTTAGGTTAGGTTAGGTTAGGTTAGGTTAGGTTAGGTTAGGTTAGGTTAGGTTAGGTTAGGTTAGGTTAGGTTAGGTTAGGTTAGGTTAGGTTAGGTTAGGTTAGGTTAGGTTAGGTTAGGTTAGGTATGGTTAGGTTAGGTTAGGTTAGGTTAGGTTAGGTTAGGTTAGGTTAGGTTAGGTTAGGTTAGGTTATTTTTTTAAATTTTCAATTTTTCGAAAATTTTCGAAAAATCGAAAAACGTGGGAAATCGTCCAAAAAGCGCACAAAACCAAAAATTTTTGAAAAATTCTGAATTCAAAATTTTTTTCGAAAATTTCGAAAATATTTAGTTTTCTTCGCGTTTCATGCCATTTACAGCCACTTTTAATTTTTTGAAAATTTCGAAAAATTTTGAAAATTTTAATTTTTTCGAAAATTTTCGAAAAATCGAAAAACGTGGGAAATCGTCCATAAAGCGCAGAAAACCAAAAAATTTTCAAAAATTCTGAATTCAAAATTTTTTTCGAAAATTTCGAAAATCTTTAGTTTTCTTCGCGTTTCATGCCATTTACAGCAACTTTTAATTTTTTGAAAATTTTTGAAAATTTTTGAAAATTTCAATTTTTTCGAAAATTTTCTGAAATTTCGAAAAAAGGGAAATCGTCGAAAATGCTAGGTTAGGTTAGGTTAGGTTAAGTAAGGTTAGGTTAGGTTAGGTTAGGATAGGTTAGGTTAGGTTAGGTTAGGTTAGGTTAGGTTAGGTTAGGTTAGGTTAGGTTAGGTTAGGTTAGGTTAGGTTAGGTTAGGTTAGGTTAGGTTAGGTTAGGTTAGGTTAGGTTAGGTTAGGTTAGGTTAGGTTAGGTTAGGTTAGGTTAGGTTAGGTTAGGTTAGGTTAGGTTAGGTTAGGTTAGGTTAGGTTAGGTTAGGTTAGGTATGGTTAGGTTAGGTTAGGTTAGGTTAGGTTAGGTTAGGTTAGGTTAGGTTAGGTTAGGTTAGGTTAGGTTATTTTTTTAAATTTTCAATTTTTCGAAAATTTTCGAAAAATCGAAAAACGTGGGAAATCGTCCAAAAAGCGCACAAAACCAAAAATTTTTGAAAAATTCTGAATTCAAATTTTTTTTCGAAAATTTCGAAAATATTTAGTTTTCTTCGCGTTTCATGCCATTTACAGCCACTTTTAATTTTTTGAAAATTTCGAAAATTTTTGAAAATTTTAATTTTTTCGAAAATTTTCGAAAAATCGAAAAACGTGGGAAATCGTCCATAAAGCGCAGAAAACCAAAAAATTTTCAAAAATTCTGAATTCAAAATTTTTTTCGAAAATTTCGAAAATCTTTAGTTTTCTTCGCGTTTCATCCATTTACAGCAACTTTTAATTTTTTGAAAATTTTTGAAAATTTTTGAAAATTTTTGAAAATTTCAATTTTTTCGAAAATTTTCTGAAATTTCGAAAAAAGGGAAATCGTCGAAAATGCTAGGTTAGGTTAGGTTAGGTTAAGTAAGGTTAGGTTAGGTTAGGTTAGGATAGGTTAGGTTAGGTTAGGTTAGGTTAGGTTAGGTTAGGTTAGGTTAGGTTAGGTTAGGTTAGGTTAGGTTAGGTTAGGTTAGGTTAGGTTAGGTTAGGTTAGGTTAGGTTAGGTTAGGTTAGGTTAGGTTAGGTTAGGTTAGGTTAGGTTAGGTTAGGTTAGGTTAGGTTAGGTTAGGTTAGGTTAGGTTAGGTATGGTTAGGTTAGGTTAGGTTAGGTTAGGTTAGGTTAGGTTAGGTTAGGTTAGGTTAGGTTAGGTTATTTTTTTAAATTTTCAATTTTTCGAAAATTTTCGAAAAATCGAAAAACGTGGGAAATCGTCCAAAAAGCGCACAAAACCAAAAATTTTTGAAAAATTCTGAATTCAAAATTTTTTTCGAAAATTTCGAAAATATTTAGTTTTCTTCGCGTTTCATGCCATTTACAGCCACTTTTAATTTTTTGAAAATTTCGAAAATTTTTGAAAATTTTAATTTTTTCGAAAATTTTCGAAAAATCGAAAAACGTGGGAAATCGTCCATAAAGCGCAGAAAACCAAAAAATTTTCAAAAATTCTGAATTCAAAATTTTTTTCGAAAATTTCGAAAATCTTTAGTTTTCTTCGCGTTTCATGCCATTTACAGCAACTTTTAATTTTTTGAAAATTTTTGAAAATTTTTGAAAATTTCAATTTTTTCGAAAATTTTCTGAAATTTCGAAAAAAGGGAAATCGTCGAAAATGCTAGGTTAGGTTAGGTTAGGTTAAGTAAGGTTAGGTTAGGTTAGGTTAGGATAGGTTAGGTTAGGTTAGGTTAGTTTAGGTTAGGTTAGGTTAGGTTAGGTTAGGTTAGGTTAGGTTAGGTTAGGTTAGGTTAGGTTAGGTTAGGTTAGGTTAGGTTAGGTTAGGTTAGGTTAGGTTAGGTTAGGTTAGGTTAGGTTAGGTTAGGTTAGGTTAGGTTAGGTTAGGTTAGGTTAGGTTAGGTTAGGTTAGGTTAGGTTAGGTTAGGTTAGGTTAGGTTAGGTTAGGTTAGGTTAGGTTAGGTTAGGTTAGGTTAGGTTAGGTTAGGTTAGGTTAGGTTAGGTTAGGTTAGGTTAGGTTAGGTTAGGTTAGGTTAGGTTAGGTTAGGTTAGGTTAGGTTAGGTTAGGTTAGGTTAGGTTAGGTTAGGTTAGGTTAGGTTAGGTTAGGTTAGGTTAGGTTAGGTTAGGTTAGGTTAGGTTAGGTTAGGTATGGTTAGGTTAGGTTAGGTTAGGTTAGGTTAGGTTAGGTTAGGTTAGGTTAGGTTAGGTTAGGTTAGGTTAGGTTAGGTTAGGTTATTTTTTTAAATTTTCAATTTTTCGAAAATTTTCGAAAAATCGAAAAACGTGGGAAATCGTCCAAAAAGCGCACAAAACCAAAAATTTTTGAAAAATTCTGAATTCAAAATTTTTTTCGAAAATTTCGAAAATATTTAGTTTTCTTCGCGTTTCATGCCATTTACAGCCACTTTTAATTTTTTGAAAATTTCGAAAATTTTTGAAAATTTTAATTTTTTCGAAAATTTTCGAAAAATCGAAAAACGTGGGAAATCGTCCATAAAGCGCAGAAAACCAAAAAATTTTCAAAAATTCTGAATTCAAAATTTTTTTCGAAAATTTCGAAAATCTTTAGTTTTCTTCGCGTTTCATGCCATTTACAGCAACTTTTAATTTTTTGAAAATTTTTGAAAATTTTTGAAAATTTCAATTTTTTCGAAAATTTTCTGAAATTTCGAAAAAAGGGAAATCGTCGAAAATGCTAGGTTAGGTTAGGTTAGGTTAAGTAAGGTTAGGTTAGGTTAGGTTAGGATAGGTTAGGTTAGGTTAGGTTAGGTTAGGTTAGGTTAGGTTAGGTTAGGTTAGGTTAGGTTAGGTTAGGTTAGGTTAGGTTAGGTTAGGTTAGGTTAGGTTAGGTTAGGTTAGGTTAGGTTAGGTTAGGTTAGGTTAGGTTAGGTTAGGTTAGGTTAGGTTAGGTTAGGTTAGGTATGGTTAGGTTAGGTTAGGTTAGGTTAGGTTAGGTTAGGTTAGGTTAGGTTAGGTTAGGTTAGGTTAGGTTATTTTTTTAAATTTTCAATTTTTCGAAAATTTTCGAAAAATCGAAAAACGTGGGAAATCGTCCAAAAAGCGCACAAAACCAAAAATTTTTGAAAAATTCTGAATTCAAAATTTTTTTCGAAAATTTCGAAAATATTTAGTTTTCTTCGCGTTTCATGCCATTTACAGCCACTTTTAATTTTTTGAAAATTTCGAAAATTTTTGAAAATTTTAATTTTTTCGAAAATTTTCGAAAAATCGAAAAACGTGGGAAATCGTCCATAAAGCGCAGAAAACCAAAAAATTTTCAAAAATTCTGAATTCAAAATTTTTTTCGAAAATTTCGAAAATCTTTAGTTTTCTTCGCGTTTCATGCCATTTACAGCAACTTTTAATTTTTTGAAAATTTTTGAAAATTTTTGAAAATTTCAATTTTTTCGAAAATTTTCTGAAATTTCGAAAAAAGGGAAATCGTCGAAAATGCTAGGTTAGGTTAGGTTAGGTTAAGTAAGGTTAGGTTAGGTTAGGTTAGGATAGGTTAGGTTAGGTTAGGTTAGTTTAGGTTAGGTTAGGTTAGGTTAGGTTAGGTTAGGTTAGGTTAGGTTAGGTTAGGTTAGGTTAGGTTAGGTTAGGTTAGGTTAGGTTAGGTTAGGTTAGGTTAGGTTAGGTTAGGTTAGGTTAGGTTAGGTTAGGTTAGGTATGGTTAGGTTAGGTTAGGTTAGGTTAGGTTAGGTTAGGTTAGGTTAGGTTAGGTTAGGTTAGGTTAGGTTAGGTTATTTTTTTAAATTTTCAATTTTTCGAAAATTTTCGAAAAATCGAAAAACGTGGGAAATCGTCCAAAAAGCGCACAAAACCAAAAATTTTTGAAAAATTCTGAATTCAAAATTTTTTTCGAAAATTTCGAAAATATTTAGTTTTCTTCGCGTTTCATGCCATTTACAGCCACTTTTAATTTTTTGAAAATTTCGAAAATTTTTGAAAATTTTAATTTTTTCGAAAATTTTCGAAAAATCGAAAAACGTGGGAAATCGTCCATAAAGCGCAGAAAACCAAAAAATTTTCAAAAATTCTGAATTCAAAATTTTTTTCGAAAATTTCGAAAATCTTTAGTTTTCTTCGCGTTTCATGCCATTTACAGCAACTTTTAATTTTTTGAAAATTTTTGAAAATTTTTGAAAATTTCAATTTTTTCGAAAATTTTCTGAAATTTCGAAAAAAGGGAAATCGTCGAAAATGCTAGGTTAGGTTAGGTTAAGTAAGGTTAGGTTAGGTTAGGTTAGGATAGGTTAGGTTAGGTTAGGTTAGGTTAGGTTAGGTTAGGTTAGGTTAGGTTAGGTTAGGTTAGGTTAGGTTAGGTTAGGTTAGGTTAGGTTAGGTTAGGTTAGGTTAGGTTAGGTTAGGTTAGGTTAGGTTAGGTTAGGTTAGGTTAGGTTAGGTTAGGTTAGGTATGGTTAGGTTAGGTTAGGTTAGGTTAGGTTAGGTTAGGTTAGGTTAGGTTAGGTTAGGTTATTTTTTTAAATTTTCAATTTTTCGAAAATTTTCGAAAAATCGAAAAACGTGGGAAATCGTCCAAAAAGCGCACAAAACCAAAAATTTTTTAAAAATTCTGAATTCAAAATTTTTTTCGAAAATTTCGAAAATATTTAGTTTTCTTCGCGTTTCATGCCATTTACAGCCACTTTTAATTTTTTGAAAATTTCGAAAATTTTTGAAAATTTTAATTTTTTCGAAAATTTTCGAAAAATCGAAAAACTTGGGAAATCGTCCATAAAGCGCAGAAAACCAAAAAAATTTCAAAAATTCTGAATTCAAATTTTTTTTCGAAAATTTCGAAAATCTTTAGTTTTCTTCGCGTTTCATGCAATTTACAGCAACTTTTAATTTTTTGAAACTTTTTGAAAATTTTCGGAAATTTCGAAAAAAGGGAAATCGTCGAAAATGGTAGGTTAGGTTAGGTTAGGTTAGGTTAGGTTAGGTTAGGTTAGGTTAGGTTAGGTTAGGTTAGGTTAGGTTAGGTTAGGTTAGGTTAGGTTAGGTTAGGTTAGGTTAGGTTAGGTTAGGTTAGGTTATTTTTTTAAATTTTCAATTTTTCGAAAATTTTCGAAAAATCGAAAAACGTGGGAAATCGTCCAAAAAGCGCACAAAACCAAAAATTTTTGAAAAATTCTGAATTCAAAATTTTTTTCGAAAATTTCGAAAATATTTAGTTTTCTTCGCGTTTCATGCCATTTACAGCCACTTTTAATTTTTTGAAAATTTCGAAAATTTTTGAAAATTTTAATTTTTTCGAAAATTTTCGAAAAATCGAAAAACGTGGGAAATCGTCCATAAAGCGCAGAAAACCAAAAAATTTTCAAAAATTCTGAATTCAAAATTTTTTTCGAAAATTTCGAAAATCTTTAGTTTTCTTCGCGTTTCATGCCATTTACAGCAACTTTTAATTTTTTGAAAATTTTTGAAAATTTTTGAAAATTTCAATTTTTTCGAAAATTTTCTGAAATTTCGAAAAAAGGGAAATCGTCGAAAATGCTAGGTTAGGTTAGGTTAGGTTAAGTAAGGTTAGGTTAGGTTAGGTTAGGATAGGTTAGGTTAGGTTAGGTTAGGTTAGGTTAGGTTAGGTTAGGTTAGGTTAGGTTAGGTTAGGTTAGGTTAGGTTAGGTTAGGTTAGGTTAGGTTAGGTTAGGTTAGGTTAGGTTAGGTTAGGTTAGGTTAGGTTAGGTTAGGTTAGGTTAGGTTAGGTTAGGTTAGGTTAGGTTAGGTATGGTTAGGTTAGGTTAGGTTAGGTTAGGTTAGGTTAGGTTAGGTTAGGTTAGGTTAGGTTAGGTTAGGTTATTTTTTTAAATTTTCAATTTTTCGAAAATTTTCGAAAAATCGAAAAACGTGGGAAATCGTCCAAAAAGCGCACAAAACCAAAAATTTTTGAAAAATTCTGAATTCAAAATTTTTTTCGAAAATTTCGAAAATATTTAGTTTTCTTCGCGTTTCATGCCATTTACAGCCACTTTTAATTTTTTGAAAATTTCGAAAAATTTTGAAAATTTTAATTTTTTCGAAAATTTTCGAAAAATCGAAAAACTTGGGAAATCGTCCATAAAGCGCAGAAAACCAAAAAAATTTCAAAAATTCTGAATTCAAATTTTTTTCGAAAATTTCGAAAATCTTTAGTTTTCTTCGCGTTTCATGCAATTTACAGCAACTTTTAATTTTTTGAAACTTTTTGAAAATTTTCGGAAATTTCGAAAAAAGGGAAATCGTCGAAAATGGTAGGTTAGGTTAGGTTAGGTTAGGTTAGGTTAGGTTAGGTTAGGTTAGGTTAGGTTAGGTTAGGTTAGGTTAGGTTAGGTTAGGTTAGGTTAGGTTAGGTTAGGTTAGGTTAGGTTAGGTTAGGTTAGGTTAGGTTAGGTTAGGTTAGGTTAGGTTAGGTTAGGTTAGGTTAGGTTAGGTTAGGTTAGGTTAGGTATGGTTAGGTTAGGTTAGGTTAGGTTAGGTTAGGTTAGGTTAGGTTAGGTTAGGTTAGGTTAGGTTAGGTTATTTTTTTAAATTTTCAATTTTTCGAAAATTTTCGAAAAATCGAAAAACGTGGGAAATCGTCCAAAAAGCGCACAAAACCAAAAATTTTTTAAAAATTCTGAATTCAAAATTTTTTTCGAAAATTTCGAAAATATTTAGTTTTCTTCGCGTTTCATGCCATTTACAGCCACTTTTAATTTTTTGAAAATTTCGAAAATTTTTGAAAATTTTAATTTTTTCGAAAATTTTCGAAAAATCGAAAAACGTGGGAAATCGTCCATAAAGCGCAGAAAACCAAAAAATTTTCAAAAATTCTGAATTCAAAATTTTTTTCGAAAATTTCGAAAATCTTTAGTTTTCTTCGCGTTTCATGCCATTTACAGCAACTTTTAATTTTTTGAAAATTTTTGAAAATTTTTGAAAATTTCAATTTTTTCGAAAATTTTCTGAAATTTCGAAAAAAGGGAAATCGTCGAAAATGCTAGGTTAGGTTAGGTTAGGTTAAGTAAGGTTAGGTTAGGTTAGGTTAGGATAGGTTAGGTTAGGTTAGGTTAGGTTAGGTTAGGTTAGGTTAGGTTAGGTTAGGTTAGGTTAGGTTAGGTTAGGTTAGGTTAGGTTAGGTTAGGTTAGGTTAGGTTAGGTTAGGTTAGGTTAGGTTAGGTTAGGTTAGGTTAGGTTAGGTTAGGTTAGGTTAGGTTAGGTTAGGTATGGTATGGTTAGGTTAGGTTAGGTTAGGTTAGGTTAGGTTAGGTTAGGTTAGGTTAGGTTAGGTTAGGTTATTTTTTTAAATTTTCAATTTTTCGAAAATTTTCGAAAAATCGAAAAACGTGGGAAATCGTCCAAAAAGCGCACAAAACCAAAAATTTTTGAAAAATTCTGAATTCAAAATTTTTTTCGAAAATTTCGAAAATATTTAGTTTTCTTCGCGTTTCATGCCATTTACAGCCACTTTTAATTTTTTGAAAATTTCGAAAATTTTTGAAAATTTTAATTTTTTCGAAAATTTTCGAAAAATCGAAAAACGTGGGAAATCGTCCATAAAGCGCAGAAAACCAAAAAATTTTCAAAAATTCTGAATTCAAAATTTTTTTCGAAAATTTCGAAAATCTTTAGTTTTCTTCGCGTTTCATGCCATTTACAGCAACTTTTAATTTTTTGAAAATTTTTGAAAATTTTTGAAAATTTCAATTTTTTCGAAAATTTTCTGAAATTTCGAAAAAAGGGAAATCGTCGAAAATGCTAGGTTAGGTTAGGTTAGGTTAAGTAAGGTTAGGTTAGGTTAGGTTAGGATAGGTTAGGTTAGGTTAGGTTAGGTTAGGTTAGGTTAGGTTAGGTTAGGTTAGGTTAGGTTAGGTTAGGTTAGGTTAGGTTAGGTTAGGTTAGGTTAGGTTAGGTTAGGTTAGGTTAGGTTAGCTTAGGTTAGGTTAGGTTAGGTTAGGTTAGGTTAGGTTAGGTTAGGTTAGGTTAGGTTAGGTTAGGTTAGGTTAGGTTAGGTTAGGTTAGGTTAGGTTAGGTTAGGTTAGGTATGGTTAGGTTAGGTTAGGTTAGGTTAGGTTAGGTTAGGTTAGGTTAGGTTAGGTTAGGTTAGGTTATTTTTTTAAATTTTCAATTTTTCGAAAATTTTCGAAAAATCGAAAAACGTGGGAAATCGTCCAAAAAGCGCACAAAACCAAAAATTTTTGAAAAATTCTGAATTCAAAATTTTTTTCGAAAATTTCGAAAATATTTAGTTTTCTTCGCGTTTCATGCCATTTACAGCCACTTTTAATTTTTTGAAAATTTCGAAAATTTTTGAAAATTTTAATTTTTTCGAAAAATCGAAAAACGTGGGAAATCGTCCATAAAGCGCAGAAAACCAAAAAATTTTCAAAAATTCTGAATTCAAAATTTTTTTCGAAAATTTCGAAAATCTTTAGTTTTCTTCGCGTTTCATGCCATTTACAGCAACTTTTAATTTTTTGAAAATTTTTGAAAATTTTTGAAAATTTCAATTTTTTCGAAAATTTTCTGAAATTTCGAAAAAAGGGAAATCGTCGAAAATGCTAGGTTAGGTTAGGTTAGGTTAAGTAAGGTTAGGTTAGGTTAGGTTAGGATAGGTTAGGTTAGGTTAGGTTAGGTTAGGTTAGGTTAGGTTAGGTTAGGTTAGGTTAGGTTAGGTTAGGTTAGGTTAGGTTAGGTTAGGTTAGGTTAGGTTAGGTTAGGTTAGGTTAGGTTAGGTTAGGTTAGGTTAGGTTAGGTTAGGTTAGGTTAGGTATGGTTAGGTTAGGTTAGGTTAGGTTAGGTTAGGTTAGGTTAGGTTAGGTTAGGTTAGGTTAGGTTAGGTTATTTTTTTAAATTTTCAATTTTTCGAAAATTTTCGAAAAATCGAAAAACGTGGGAAATCGTCCAAAAAGCGCACAAAACCAAAAATTTTTGAAAAATTCTGAATTCAAAATTTTTTTCGAAAATTTCGAAAATATTTAGTTTTCTTCGCGTTTCATGCCATTTACAGCCACTTTTAATTTTTTGAAAATTTCGAAAATTTTTGAAAATTTTAATTTTTTCGAAAATTTTCGAAAAATCGAAAAACGTGGGAAATCGTCCATAAAGCGCAGAAAACCAAAAAATTTTCAAAAATTCTGAATTCAAAATTTTTTTCGAAAATTTCGAAAATCTTTAGTTTTCTTCGCGTTTCATGCCATTTACAGCAACTTTTAATTTTTTGAAAATTTTTGAAAATTTTTGAAAATTTCAATTTTTTCGAAAATTTTCTGAAATTTCGAAAAAAGGGAAATCGTCGAAAATGCTAGGTTAGGTTAGGTTAGGTTAAGTAAGGTTAGGTTAGGTTAGGTTAGGATAGGTTAGGTTAGGTTAGGTTAGGTTAGGTTAGGTTAGGTTAGGTTAGGTTAGGTTAGGTTAGGTTAGGTTAGGTTAGGTTAGGTTAGGTTAGGTTAGGTTAGGTTAGGTTAGGTTAGGTTAGGTTAGGTTAGGTTAGGTTAGGTTAGGTTAGGTTAGGTTAGGTTAGGTTAGGTTAGGTATGGTTAGGTTAGGTTAGGTTAGGTTAGGTTAGGTTAGGTTAGGTTAGGTTAGGTTAGGTTAGGTTAGGTTATTTTTTTAAATTTTCAATTTTTCGAAAATTTTCGAAAAATCGAAAAACGTGGGAAATCGTCCAAAAAGCGCACAAAACCAAAAATTTTTGAAAAATTCTGAATTCAAAATTTTTTTCGAAAATTTCGAAAATATTTAGTTTTCTTCGCGTTTCATGCCATTTACAGCCACTTTTAATTTTTTGAAAATTTCGAAAAATTTTGAAAATTTTAATTTTTTCGAAAATTTTCGAAAAATCGAAAAACTTGGGAAATCGTCCATAAAGCGCAGAAAACCAAAAAAATTTCAAAAATTCTGAATTCAAATTTTTTTTCGAAAATTTCGAAAATCTTTAGTTTTCTTCGCGTTTCATGCAATTTACAGCAACTTTTAATTTTTTGAAACTTTTTGAAAATTTTCGGAAATTTCGAAAAAAGGGAAATCGTCGAAAATGGTAGGTTAGGTTAGGTTAGGTTAGGTTAGGTTAGGTTAGGTTAGGTTAGGTTAGGTTAGGTTAGGTTAGGTTAGGTTAGGTTAGGTTAGGTTAGGTTAGGTTAGGTTAGGTTAGGTTAGGTTAGGTTAGGTTAGGTTAGGTTAGGTTAGGTTAGGTTAGGTTAGGTTAGGTTAGGTTAGGTTAGGTTAGGTTAGGTATGGTTAGGTTAGGTTAGGTTAGGTTAGGTTAGGTTAGGTTAGGTTAGGTTAGGTTAGGTTAGGTTAGGTTATTTTTTTAAATTTTCAATTTTTCGAAAATTTTCGAAAAATCGAAAAACGTGGGAAATCGTCCAAAAAGCGCACAAAACCAAAAATTTTTTAAAAATTCTGAATTCAAAATTTTTTTCGAAAATTTCGAAAATATTTAGTTTTCTTCGCGTTTCATGCCATTTACAGCCACTTTTAATTTTTTGAAAATTTCGAAAATTTTTGAAAATTTTAATTTTTTCGAAAATTTTCGAAAAATCGAAAAACGTGGGAAATCGTCCATAAAGCGCAGAAAACCAAAAAATTTTCAAAAATTCTGAATTCAAAATTTTTTTCGAAAATTTCGAAAATCTTTAGTTTTCTTCGCGTTTCATGCCATTTACAGCAACTTTTAATTTTTTGAAAATTTTTGAAAATTTTTGAAAATTTCAATTTTTTCGAAAATTTTCTGAAATTTCGAAAAAAGGGAAATCGTCGAAAATGCTAGGTTAGGTTAGGTTAGGTTAAGTAAGGTTAGGTTAGGTTAGGTTAGGATAGGTTAGGTTAGGTTAGGTTAGGTTAGGTTAGGTTAGGTTAGGTTAGGTTAGGTTAGGTTAGGTTAGGTTAGGTTAGGTTAGGTTAGGTTAGGTTAGGTTAGGTTAGGTTAGGTTAGGTTAGGTTAGGTTAGGTTAGGTTAGGTTAGGTTAGGTTAGGTTAGGTTAGGTTAGGTATGGTATGGTTAGGTTAGGTTAGGTTAGGTTAGGTTAGGTTAGGTTAGGTTAGGTTAGGTTAGGTTAGGTTATTTTTTTAAATTTTCAATTTTTCGAAAATTTTCGAAAAATCGAAAAACGTGGGAAATCGTCCAAAAAGCGCACAAAACCAAAAATTTTTGAAAAATTCTGAATTCAAAATTTTTTTCGAAAATTTCGAAAATATTTAGTTTTCTTCGCGTTTCATGCCATTTACAGCCACTTTTAATTTTTTGAAAATTTCGAAAATTTTTGAAAATTTTAATTTTTTCGAAAATTTTCGAAAAATCGAAAAACGTGGGAAATCGTCCATAAAGCGCAGAAAACCAAAAAATTTTCAAAAATTCTGAATTCAAAATTTTTTTCGAAAATTTCGAAAATCTTTAGTTTTCTTCGCGTTTCATGCCATTTACAGCAACTTTTAATTTTTTGAAAATTTTTGAAAATTTTTGAAAATTTCAATTTTTTCGAAAATTTTCTGAAATTTCGAAAAAAGGGAAATCGTCGAAAATGCTAGGTTAGGTTAGGTTAGGTTAAGTAAGGTTAGGTTAGGTTAGGTTAGGATAGGTTAGGTTAGGTTAGGTTAGGTTAGGTTAGGTTAGGTTAGGTTAGGTTAGGTTAGGTTAGGTTAGGTTAGGTTAGGTTAGGTTAGGTTAGGTTAGGTTAGGTTAGGTTAGGTTAGGTTAGGTTAGCTTAGGTTAGGTTAGGTTAGGTTAGGTTAGGTTAGGTTAGGTTAGGTTAGGTTAGGTTAGGTTAGGTTAGGTTAGGTTAGGTTAGGTTAGGTTAGGTTAGGTTAGGTTAGGTATGGTTAGGTTAGGTTAGGTTAGGTTAGGTTAGGTTAGGTTAGGTTAGGTTAGGTTAGGTTAGGTTAGGTTATTTTTTTAAATTTTCAATTTTTCGAAAATTTTCGAAAAATCGAAAAACGTGGGAAATCGTCCAAAAAGCGCACAAAACCAAAAATTTTTGAAAAATTCTGAATTCAAAATTTTTTTCGAAAATTTCGAAAATATTTAGTTTTCTTCGCGTTTCATGCCATTTACAGCCACTTTTAATTTTTTGAAAATTTCGAAAATTTTTGAAAATTTTAATTTTTTCGAAAAATCGAAAAACGTGGGAAATCGTCCATAAAGCGCAGAAAACCAAAAAATTTTCAAAAATTCTGAATTCAAAATTTTTTTCGAAAATTTCGAAAATCTTTAGTTTTCTTCGCGTTTCATGCCATTTACAGCAACTTTTAATTTTTTGAAAATTTTTGAAAATTTTTGAAAATTTCAATTTTTTCGAAAATTTTCTGAAATTTCGAAAAAAGGGAAATCGTCGAAAATGCTAGGTTAGGTTAGGTTAGGTTAAGTAAGGTTAGGTTAGGTTAGGTTAGGATAGGTTAGGTTAGGTTAGGTTAGGTTAGGTTAGGTTAGGTTAGGTTAGGTTAGGTTAGGTTAGGTTAGGTTAGGTTAGGTTAGGTTAGGTTAGGTTAGGTTAGGTTAGGTTAGGTTAGGTTAGGTTAGGTTAGGTTAGGTTAGGTTAGGTTAGGTTAGGTATGGTTAGGTTAGGTTAGGTTAGGTTAGGTTAGGTTAGGTTAGGTTAGGTTAGGTTAGGTTAGGTTAGGTTATTTTTTTAAATTTTCAATTTTTCGAAAATTTTCGAAAAATCGAAAAACGTGGGAAATCGTCCAAAAAGCGCACAAAACCAAAAATTTTTGAAAAATTCTGAATTCAAAATTTTTTTCGAAAATTTCGAAAATATTTAGTTTTCTTCGCGTTTCATGCCATTTACAGCCACTTTTAATTTTTTGAAAATTTCGAAAATTTTTGAAAATTTTAATTTTTTCGAAAATTTTCGAAAAATCGAAAAACGTGGGAAATCGTCCATAAAGCGCAGAAAACCAAAAAATTTTCAAAAATTCTGAATTCAAAATTTTTTTCGAAAATTTCGAAAATCTTTAGTTTTCTTCGCGTTTCATGCCATTTACAGCAACTTTTAATTTTTTGAAAATTTTTGAAAATTTTTGAAAATTTCAATTTTTTCGAAAATTTTCTGAAATTTCGAAAAAAGGGAAATCGTCGAAAATGCTAGGTTAGGTTAGGTTAGGTTAAGTAAGGTTAGGTTAGGTTAGGTTAGGATAGGTTAGGTTAGGTTAGGTTAGGTTAGGTTAGGTTAGGTTAGGTTAGGTTAGGTTAGGTTAGGTTAGGTTAGGTTAGGTTAGGTTAGGTTAGGTTAGGTTAGGTTAGGTTAGGTTAGGTTAGGTTAGGTTAGGTTAGGTTAGGTTAGGTTAGGTTAGGTTAGGTTAGGTTAGGTTAGGTATGGTTAGGTTAGGTTAGGTTAGGTTAGGTTAGGTTAGGTTAGGTTAGGTTAGGTTAGGTTAGGTTAGGTTATTTTTTTAAATTTTCAATTTTTCGAAAATTTTCGAAAAATCGAAAAACGTGGGAAATCGTCCAAAAAGCGCACAAAACCAAAAATTTTTGAAAAATTCTGAATTCAAAATTTTTTTCGAAAATTTCGAAAATATTTAGTTTTCTTCGCGTTTCATGCCATTTACAGCCACTTTTAATTTTTTGAAAATTTCGAAAATTTTTGAAAATTTTAATTTTTTCGAAAATTTTCGAAAAATCGAAAAACGTGGGAAATCGTCCATAAAGCGCAGAAAACCAAAAAATTTTCAAAAATTCTGAATTCAAAATTTTTTTCGAAAATTTCGAAAATCTTTAGTTTTCGTTTCATGCCATTTACAGCAACTTTTAATTTTTTGAAAATTTTTGAAAATTTTTGAAAATTTCAATTTTTTCGAAAATTTTCTGAAATTTCGAAAAAAGGGAAATCGTCGAAAATGCTAGGTTAGGTTAGGTTAGGTTAAGTAAGGTTAGGTTAGGTTAGGTTAGGATAGGTTAGGTTAGGTTAGGTTAGGTTAGGTTAGGTTAGGTTAGGTTAGGTTAGGTTAGGTTAGGTTAGGTTAGGTTAGGTTAGGTTAGGTTAGGTTAGGTTAGGTTAGGTTAGGTTAGGTTAGGTTAGGTTAGGTTAGGTTAGGTTAGGTTAGGTTAGGTTAGGTTAGGTTAGGTTAGGTTAGGTTAGGTATGGTTAGGTTAGGTTAGGTTAGGTTAGGTTAGGTTAGGTTAGGTTAGGTTAGGTTAGGTTAGGTTATTTTTTTAAATTTTCAATTTTTCGAAAATTTTCGAAAAATCGAAAAACGTGGGAAATCGTCCAAAAAGCGCACAAAACCAAAAATTTTTTAAAAATTCTGAATTCAAAATTTTTTTCGAAAATTTCGAAAATATTTAGTTTTCTTCGCGTTTCATGCCATTTACAGCCACTTTTAATTTTTTGAAAATTTCGAAAATTTTTGAAAATTTTAATTTTTTCGAAAATTTTCGAAAAATCGAAAAACGTGGGAAATCGTCCATAAAGCGCAGAAAACCAAAAAATTTTCAAAAATTCTGAATTCAAAATTTTTTTCGAAAATTTCGAAAATCTTTAGTTTTCTTCGCGTTTCATGCCATTTACAGCAACTTTTAATTTTTTGAAAATTTTTTAAAATTTTTGAAAATTTCAATTTTTTCGAAAATTTTCTGAAATTTCGAAAAAAGGGAAATCGTCGAAAATGCTAGGTTAGGTTAGGTTAGGTTAAGTAAGGTTAGGTTAGGTTAGGTTAGGATAGGTTAGGTTAGGTTAGGTTAGGTTAGGTTAGGTTAGGTTAGGTTAGGTTAGGTTAGGTTAGGTTAGGTTAGGTTAGGTTAGGTTAGGTTAGGTTAGGTTAGGTTAGGTTAGGTTAGGTTAGGTTAGGTTAGGTTAGGTTAGGTTAGGTTAGGTTAGGTTAGGTTAGGTTAGGTTAGGTTAGGTTAGGTTAGGTTAGGTTAGGTTAGGTTAGGTATGGTTAGGTTAGGTTAGGTTAGGTTAGGTTAGGTTAGGTTAGGTTAGGTTAGGTTAGGTTAGGTTATTTTTTTAAATTTTCAATTTTTCGAAAATTTTCGAAAAATCGAAAAACGTGGGAAATCGTCCAAAAAGCGCACAAAACCAAAAATTTTTGAAAAATTCTGAATTCAAAATTTTTTTCGAAAATTTCGAAAATATTTAGTTTTCTTCGCG
>NW_028259194.1:12500-140000 GCF_977971745.1 Zootermopsis nevadensis | reverse complement strand
TTTCGAAAATATTTAGTTTTCTTCGCGTTTCATGCCATTTACAGCCACTTTTAATTTTTTGAAAATTTCGAAAATTTTTGAAAATTTTAATTTTTTCGAAAATTTTCGAAAAATCGAAAAACGTGGGAAATCGTCCATAAAGCGCAGAAAACCAAAAAATTTTCAAAAATTCTTAATTCAAAATTTTTTTCGAAAATTTCGAAAATCTTTAGTTTTCTTCGCGTTTCATGCCATTTACAGCAACTTTTAATTTTTTGAAAATTTTTGAAAATTTTTGAAAATTTCAATTTTTTCGAAAATTTTCTGAAATTTCGAAAAAAGGGAAATCGTCGAAAATGCTAGGTTAGGTTAGGTTAGGTTAAGTAAGGTTAGGTTAGGTTAGGTTAGGATAGGTTAGGTTAGGTTAGGTTAGGTTACGTTAGGTTAGGTTAGGTTAGGTTAGGTTAGGTTAGGTTAGGTTAGGTTAGGTTAGGTTAGGTTAGGTTAGGTTAGGTTAGGTTAGGTTAGGTTAGGTTAGGTTAGGTTAGGTTAGGTTAGGTTAGGTTAGGTTAGGTTAGGTTAGGTTAGGTTAGGTTAGGTTAGGTTAGGTTAGGTATGGTTAGGTTAGGTTAGGTTAGGTTAGGTTAGGTTAGGTTAGGTTAGGTTAGGTTAGGTTAGGTTAGGTTATTTTTTTAAATTTTCAATTTTTCGAAAATTTTCGAAAAATCGAAAAACGTGGGAAATCGTCCAAAAAGCGCACAAAACCAAAAATTTTTGAAAAATTCTGAATTCAAAATTTTTTTCGAAAATTTCGAAAATATTTAGTTTTCTTCGCGTTTCATGCCATTTACAGCCACTTTTAATTTTTTGAAAATTTCGAAAATTTTTGAAAATTTTAATTTTTTCGAAAATTTTCGAAAAATCGAAAAACGTGGGAAATCGTCCATAAAGCGCAGAAAACCAAAAAATTTTCAAAAATTCTGAATTCAAAATTTTTTTCGAAAATTTCGAAAATCTTTAGTTTTCTTCGCGTTTCATGCCATTTACAGCAACTTTTAATTTTTTGAAAATTTTTGAAAATTTTTGAAAATTTCAATTTTTTCGAAAATTTTCTGAAATTTCGAAAAAAGGGAAATCGTCGAAAATGCTAGGTTAGGTTAGGTTAAGTAAGGTTAGGTTAGGTTAGGTTAGGTTAGGTTAGGTTAGGTTAGGTTAGGTTAGGTTAGGTTAGGTTAGGTTAGGTTAGGTTAGGTTAGGTTAGGTTAGGTTAGGTTAGGTTAGGTTAGGTTAGGTTAGGTTAGGTTAGGTTAGGTTAGGTTAGGTTAGGTTAGGTTAGGTTAGGTTAGGTTAGGTTAGGTTAGGTTAGGTTAGGTTAGGTTAGGTTAGGTTAGGTTAGGTTAGGTTAGGTTAGGTTAGGTTAGGTTAGGTTAGGTTAGGTTAGGTTAGGTTAGGTTAGGTTAGGTTAGGTTAGGTTAGGTTAGGTTAGGTTAGGTTAGGTTAGGTTAGGTTAGGTTAGGTTAGGTTAGGTTAGGTTAGGTTAGGTTAGGTTAGGTTAGGTTAGGTTAGGTTAGGTTAGGTTAGGTTAGGTTAGGTATGGTTAGGTTAGGTTAGGTTAGGTTAGGTTAGGTTAGGTTAGGTTAGGTTAGGTTAGGTTAGGTTATTTTTTTAAATTTTCAATTTTTCGAAAATTTTCGAAAAATTGAAAAACGTGGGAAATCGTCCAAAAAGCGCACAAAACCAAAAATTTTTGAAAAATTCTGAATTCAAATTTTTTTTCGAAAATTTCGAAAATATTTAGTTTTCTTCGCGTTTCATGCCATTTACAGCCACTTTTAATTTTTTGAAAATTTCGAAAATTTTTGAAAATTTTAATTTTTTCGAAAATTTTCGAAAAATCGAAAAACGTGGGAAATCGTCCATAAAGCGCAGAAAACCAAAAAATTTTCAAAAATTCTGAATTCAAAATTTTTTTCGAAAATTTCGAAAATCTTTAGTTTTCTTCGCGTTTCATGCCATTTACAGCAACTTTTAATTTTTTGAAAATTTTTGAAAATTTTTGAAAATTTCAATTTTTTCGAAAATTTTCTGAAATTTCGAAAAAAGGGAAATCGTCGAAAATGCTAGGTTAGGTTAGGTTAGGTTAAGTAAGGTTAGGTTAGGTTAGGTTAGGATAGGTTAGGTTAGGTTAGGTTAGGTTAGGTTAGGTTAGGTTAGGTTAGGTTAGGTTAGGTTAGGTTAGGTTAGGTTAGGTTAGGTTAGGTTAGGTTAGGTTAGGTTAGGTTAGGTTAGGTTAGGTTAGGTTAGGTTAGGTTAGGTTAGGTTAGGTTAGGTTAGGTTAGGTTAGGTATGGTTAGGTTAGGTTAGGTTAGGTTAGGTTAGGTTAGGTTAGGTTAGGTTAGGTTAGGTTAGGTTAGGGGTTAGGTTAGGTTAGGTTAGGTTAGGTTATTTTTTTAAATTTTCAATTTTTCGAAAATTTTCGAAAAATCGAAAAACGTGGGAAATCGTCCAAAAAGCGCACAAAACCAAAAATTTTTGAAAAATTCTGAATTCAAATTTTTTTTCGAAAATTTCGAAAATATTTAGTTTTCTTCGCGTTTCATGCCATTTACAGCCACTTTTAATTTTTTGAAAATTTCGAAAAATTTTGAAAATTTTAATTTTTTCGAAATTTTCGAAAAATCGAAAAACGTGGGAAATCGTCCATAAAGCGCAGAAAACCAAAAAATTTTCAAAAATTCTGAATTCAAAATTTTTTTCGAAAATTTCGAAAATCTTTAGTTTTCTTCGCGTTTCATGCCATTTACAGCAACTTTTAATTTTTTGAAAATTTTTGAAAATTTTTGAAAATTTCAATTTTTTCGAAAATTTTCTGAAATTTCGAAAAAAGGGAAATCGTCGAAAATGCTAGGTTAGGTTAGGTTAGGTTAAGTAAGGTTAGGTTAGGTTAGGTTAGGATAGGTTAGGTTAGGTTAGGTTAGGTTAGGTTAGGTTAGGTTAGGTTAGGTTAGGTTAGGTTAGGTTAGGTTAGGTTAGGTTAGGTTAGGTTAGGTTAGGTTAGGTTAGGTTAGGTTAGGTTAGGTTAGGTTAGGTTAGGTTAGGTTAGGTTAGGTTAGGTTAGGTTAGGTTAGGTTAGGTTAGGTTAGGTATGGTTAGGTTAGGTTAGGTTAGGTTAGGTTAGGTTAGGTTAGGTTAGGTTAGGTTAGGTTAGGTTAGGTTATTTTTTTAAATTTTCAATTTTTCGAAAATTTTCGAAAAATCGAAAAACGTGGGAAATCGTCCAAAAAGCGCACAAAACCAAAAATTTTTGAAAAATTCTGAATTCAAATTTTTTTTCGAAAATTTCGAAAATATTTAGTTTTCTTCGCGTTTCATGCCATTTACAGCCACTTTTAATTTTTTGAAAATTTCGAAAATTTTTGAAAATTTTAATTTTTTCGAAAATTTTCGAAAAATCGAAAAACGTGGGAAATCGTCCATAAAGCGCAGAAAACCAAAAAATTTTCAAAAATTCTGAATTCAAAATTTTTTTCGAAAATTTCGAAAATCTTTAGTTTTCTTCGCGTTTCATCCATTTACAGCAACTTTTAATTTTTTGAAAATTTTGAAAATTTTTGAAAATTTTTGAAAATTTCAATTTTTTCGAAAATTTTCTGAAATTTCGAAAAAAGGGAAATCGTCGAAAATGCTAGGTTAGGTTAGGTTAGGTTAAGTAAGGTTAGGTTAGGTTAGGTTAGGATAGGTTAGGTTAGGTTAGGTTAGGTTAGGTTAGGTTAGGTTAGGTTAGGTTAGGTTAGGTTAGGTTAGGTTAGGTTAGGTTAGGTTAGGTTAGGTTAGGTTAGGTTAGGTTAGGTTAGGTTAGGTTAGGTTAGGTTAGGTTAGGTTAGGTTAGGTTAGGTTAGGTTAGGTTAGGTTAGGTTAGGTTAGGTTAGGTATGGTTAGGTTAGGTTAGGTTAGGTTAGGTTAGGTTAGGTTAGGTTAGGTTAGGTTAGGTTAGGTTATTTTTTTAAATTTTCAATTTTTCGAAAATTTTCGAAAAATCGAAAAACGTGGGAAATCGTCCAAAAAGCGCACAAAACCAAAAATTTTTGAAAAATTCTGAATTCAAAATTTTTTTCGAAAATTTCGAAAATATTTAGTTTTCTTCGCGTTTCATGCCATTTACAGCCACTTTTAATTTTTTGAAAATTTCGAAAATTTTTGAAAATTTTAATTTTTTCGAAAATTTTCGAAAAATCGAAAAACGTGGGAAATCGTCCATAAAGCGCAGAAAACCAAAAAATTTTCAAAAATTCTGAATTCAAAATTTTTTTCGAAAATTTCGAAAATCTTTAGTTTTCTTCGCGTTTCATGCCATTTACAGCAACTTTTAATTTTTTGAAAATTTTTGAAAATTTTTGAAAATTTCAATTTTTTCGAAAATTTTCTGAAATTTCGAAAAAAGGGAAATCGTCGAAAATGCTAGGTTAGGTTAGGTTAAGTAAGGTTAGGTTAGGTTAGGTTAGGATAGGTTAGGTTAGGTTAGGTTAGGTTAGGTTAGGTTAGGTTAGGTTAGGTTAGGTTAGGTTAGGTTAGGTTAGGTTAGGTTAGGTTAGGTTAGGTTAGGTTAGGTTAGGTTAGGTTAGGTTAGGTTAGGTTAGGTTAGGTTAGGTTAGGTTAGGTTAGGTTAGGTTAGGTTAGGTTAGGTATGGTTAGGTTAGGTTAGGTTAGGTTAGGTTAGGTTAGGTTAGGTTAGGTTAGGTTAGGTTATTTTTTTAAATTTTCAATTTTTCGAAAATTTTCGAAAAATCGAAAAACGTGGGAAATCGTCCAAAAAGCGCACAAAACCAAAAATTTTTTAAAAATTCTGAATTCAAAATTTTTTTCGAAAATTTCGAAAATATTTAGTTTTCTTCGCGTTTCATGCCATTTACAGCCACTTTTAATTTTTTGAAAATTTCGAAAATTTTTGAAAATTTTAATTTTTTCGAAAATTTTCGAAAAATCGAAAAACTTGGGAAATCGTCCATAAAGCGCAGAAAACCAAAAAAATTTCAAAAATTCTGAATTCAAATTTTTTTTCGAAAATTTCGAAAATCTTTAGTTTTCTTCGCGTTTCATGCAATTTACAGCAACTTTTAATTTTTTGAAACTTTTTGAAAATTTTCGGAAATTTCGAAAAAAGGGAAATCGTCGAAAATGGTAGGTTAGGTTAGGTTAGGTTAGGTTAGGTTAGGTTAGGTTAGGTTAGGTTAGGTTAGGTTAGGTTAGGTTAGGTTAAGTTAGGTTAGGTTAGGTTAGGTTAGGTTAGGTTAGGTTAGGTTAGGTTAGGTTAGGTTAGGTTAGGTTAGGTTAGGTTAGGTTAGGTATGGTTAGGTTAGGTTAGGTTAGGTTAGGTTAGGTTAGGTTAGGTTAGGTTAGGTTAGGTTAGGTTAGGTTATTTTTTTAAATTTTCAATTTTTCGAAAATTTTCGAAAAATCGAAAAACGTGGGAAATCGTCCAAAAAGCGCACAAAACCAAAAATTTTTGAAAAATTCTGAATTCAAAATTTTTTTCGAAAATTTCGAAAATATTTAGTTTTCTTCGCGTTTCATGCCATTTACAGCCACTTTTAATTTTTTGAAAATTTCGAAAAATTTTGAAAATTTTAATTTTTTCGAAAATTTTCGAAAAATCGAAAAACGTGGGAAATCGTCCATAAAGCGCAGAAAACCAAAAAATTTTCAAAAATTCTGAATTCAAAATTTTTTTCGAAAATTTCGAAAATCTTTAGTTTTCTTCGCGTTTCATGCCATTTACAGCAACTTTGAATTTTTTGAAAATTTTTGAAAATTTTTGAAAATTTCAATTTTTTCGAAAATTTTCTGAAATTTCGAAAAAAGGGAAATCGTCGAAAATGCTAGGTTAGGTTAGGTTAGGTTAAGTAAGGTTAGGTTAGGTTAGGTTAGGATAGGATAGGTTAGGTTAGGTTAGGTTAGGTTAGGTTAGGTTAGGTTAGGTTAGGTTAGGTTAGGTTAGGTTAGGTTAGGTTAGGTTAGGTTAGGTTAGGTTAGGTTAGGTTAGGTTAGGTTAGGTTAGGTTAGGTTAGGTTAGGTTAGGTTAGGTTAGGTTAGGTTAGGTTAGGTTAGGTTAGGTTAGGTATGGTTAGGTTAGGTTAGGTTAGGTTAGGTTAGGTTAGGTTAGGTTAGGTTAGGTTAGGTTAGGTTATTTTTTTAAATTTTCAATTTTTCGAAAATTTTCGAAAAATCGAAAAACGTGGGAAATCGTCCAAAAAGCGCACAAAACCAAAAATTTTTGAAAAATTCTGAATTCAAAATTTTTTTCGAAAATTTCGAAAATATTTAGTTTTCTTCGCGTTTCATGCCATTTACAGCCACTTTTAATTTTTTGAAAATTTCGAAAAATTTTGAAAATTTTAATTTTTTCGAAAATTTTCGAAAAATCGAAAAACGTGGGAAATCGTCCATAAAGCGCAGAAAACCAAACAATTTTCAAAAATTCTGAATTCAAAATTTTTTTCGAAAATTTCGAAAATCTTTAGTTTTCTTCGCGTTTCATGCCATTTACAGCAACTTTTAATTTTTTGAAAATTTTTGAAAATTTTTGAAAATTTCAATTTTTTCGAAAATTTTCTGAAATTTCGAAAAAAGGGAAATCGTCGAAAATGCTAGGTTAGGTTAGGTTAGGTTAAGTAAGGTTAGGTTAGGTTAGGTTAGGATAGGTTAGGTTAGGTTAGGTTAGGTTAGGTTAGGTTAGGTTAGGTTAGGTTAGGTTAGGTTAGGTTAGGTTAGGTTAGGTTAGGTTAGGTTAGGTTAGGTTAGGTTAGGTTAGGTTAGGTTAGGTTAGGTTAGGTTAGGTTAGGTTAGGTTAGGTTAGGTTAGGTTAGGTTAGGTATGGTTAGGTTAGGTTAGGTTAGGTTAGGTTAGGTTAGGTTAGGTTAGGTTAGGTTAGGTTAGGTTAGGTTATTTTTTTAAATTTTCAATTTTTCGAAAATTTTCGAAAAATCGAAAAACGTGGGAAATCGTCCAAAAAGCGCACAAAACCAAAAATTTTTGAAAAATTCTGAATTCAAATTTTTTTTCGAAAATTTCGAAAATATTTAGTTTTCTTCGCGTTTCATGCCATTTACAGCCACTTTTAATTTTTTGAAAATTTCGAAAATTTTTGAAAATTTTAATTTTTTCGAAAATTTTCGAAAAATCGAAAAACGTGGGAAATCGTCCATAAAGCGCAGAAAACCAAAAAATTTTCAAAAATTCTGAATTCAAAATTTTTTTCGAAAATTTCGAAAATCTTTAGTTTTCTTCGCGTTTCATCCATTTACAGCAACTTTTAATTTTTTGAAAATTTTTGAAAATTTTTGAAAATTTTTGAAAATTTCAATTTTTTCGAAAATTTTCTGAAATTTCGAAAAAAGGGAAATCGTCGAAAATGCTAGGTTAGGTTAGGTTAAGTAAGGTTAGGTTAGGTTAGGTTAGGATAGGTTAGGTTAGGTTAGGTTAGGTTAGGTTAGGTTAGGTTAGGTTAGGTTAGGTTAGGTTAGGTTAGGTTAGGTTAGGTTAGGTTAGGTTAGGTTAGGTTAGGTTAGGTTAGGTTAGGTTAGGTTAGGTTAGGTTAGGTTAGGTTAGGTTAGGTTAGGTTAGGTTAGGTTAGGTTAGGTTAGGTATGGTTAGGTTAGGTTAGGTTAGGTTAGGTTAGGTTAGGTTAGGTTAGGTTAGGTTAGGTTAGGTTATTTTTTTAAATTTTCAATTTTTCGAAAATTTTCGAAAAATCGAAAAACGTGGGAAATCGTCCAAAAAGCGCACAAAACCAAAAAATTTTTAAAAATTCTGAATTCAAAATTTTTTTCGAAAATTTCGAAAATATTTAGTTTTCTTCGCGTTTCATGCCATTTACAGCCACTTTTAATTTTTTGAAAATTTCGAAAATTTTTGAAAATTTTAATTTTTTCGAAAATTTTCGAAAAATCGAAAAACTTGGGAAATCGTCCATAAAGCGCAGAAAACCAAAAAATTTCAAAAATTCTGAATTCAAATTTTTTTTCGAAAATTTCGAAAATCTTTAGTTTTCTTCGCGTTTCATGCAATTTACAGCAACTTTTAATTTTTTGAAACTTTTTGAAAATTTTCGGAAATTTCGAAAAAAGGGAAATCGTCGAAAATGGTAGGTTAGGTTAGGTTAGGTTAGGTTAGGTTAGGTTAGGTTAGGTTAGGTTAGGTTAGGTTAGGTTAGGTTAGGTTAGGTTAGGTTAGGTTAAGTTAGGTTAGGTTAGGTTAGGTTAGGTTAGGTTAGGTTAGGTTAGGTTAGGTTAGGTTAGGTTAGGTTAGGTTAGGTTAGGTATGGTTAGGTTAGGTTAGGTTAGGTTAGGTTAGGTTAGGTTAGGTTAGGTTAGGTTAGGTTAGGTTATTTTTTTAAATTTTCAATTTTTCGAAAATTTTCGAAAAATCGAAAAACGTGGGAAATCGTCCAAAAAGCGCACAAAACCAAAAATTTTTGAAAAATTCTGAATTCAAATTTTTTTTCGAAAATTTCGAAAATATTTAGTTTTCTTCGCGTTTCATGCCATTTACAGCCACTTTTAATTTTTTGAAAATTTCGAAAATTTTTGAAAATTTTAATTTTTTCGAAAATTTTCGAAAAATCGAAAAACGTGGGAAATCGTCCATAAAGCGCAGAAAACCAAAAAATTTTCAAAAATTCTGAATTCAAAATTTTTTTCGAAAATTTCGAAAATCTTTAGTTTTCTTCGCGTTTCATGCCATTTACAGCAACTTTTAATTTTTTGAAAATTTTTGAAAATTTTTGAAAATTTCAATTTTTTCGAAAATTTTCTGAAATTTCGAAAAAAGGGAAATCGTCGAAAATGCTAGGTTAGGTTAGGTTAGGTTAAGTAAGGTTAGGTTAGGTTAGGTTAGGATAGGTTAGGTTAGGTTAGGTTAGGTTAGGTTAGGTTAGGTTAGGTTAGGTTAGGTTAGGTTAGGTTAGGTTAGGTTAGGTTAGGTTAGGTTAGGTTAGGTTAGGTTAGGTTAGGTTAGGTTAGGTTAGGTTAGGTTAGGTTAGGTTAGGTTAGGTTAGGTTAGGTTAGGTATGGTTAGGTTAGGTTAGGTTAGGTTAGGTTAGGTTAGGTTAGGTTAGGTTAGGTTAGGTTAGGTTAGGTTAGGTTAGGTTAGGTTAGGTTATTTTTTTAAATTTTCAATTTTTCGAAAATTTTCGAAAAATCGAAAAACGTGGGAAATCGTCCAAAAAGCGCACAAAACCAAAAATTTTTGAAAAATTCTGAATTCAAAATTTTTTTCGAAAATTTCGAAAATATTTAGTTTTCTTCGCGTTTCATGCCATTTACAGCCACTTTTAATTTTTTGAAAATTTCGAAAAATTTTGAAAATTTTAATTTTTTCGAAAATTTTCGAAAAATCGAAAAACGTGGGAAATCGTCCATAAAGCGCAGAAAACCAAAAAATTTTCAAAAATTCTGAATTCAAAATTTTTTTCGAAAATTTCGAAAATCTTTAGTTTTCTTCGCGTTTCATGCCATTTACAGCAACTTTTAATTTTTTGAAAATTTTTGAAAATTTTTGAAAATTTCAATTTTTTCGAAAATTTTCTGAAATTTCGAAAAAAGGGAAATCGTCGAAAATGCTAGGTTAGGTTAGGTTAGGTTAAGTAAGGTTAGGTTAGGTTAGGTTAGGATAGGTTAGGTTAGGTTAGGTTAGGTTAGGTTAGGTTAGGTTAGGTTAGGTTAGGTTAGGTTAGGTTAGGTTAGGTTAGGTTAGGTTAGGTTAGGTTAGGTTAGGTTAGGTTAGGTTAGGTTAGGTTAGGTTAGGTTAGGTTAGGTTAGGTTAGGTTAGGTTAGGTTAGGTTAGGTTAGGTTAGGTTAGGTATGGTTAGGTTAGGTTAGGTTAGGTTAGGTTAGGTTAGGTTAGGTTAGGTTAGGTTAGGTTAGGTTATTTTTTTAAATTTTCAATTTTTCGAAAATTTTCGAAAAATCGAAAAACGTGGGAAATCGTCCAAAAAGCGCACAAAACCAAAAATTTTTGAAAAATTCTGAATTCAAATTTTTTTTCGAAAATTTCGAAAATATTTAGTTTTCTTCGCGTTTCATGCCATTTACAGCCACTTTTAATTTTTTGAAAATTTCGAAAATTTTTGAAAATTTTAATTTTTTCGAAAATTTTCGAAAAATCGAAAAACGTGGGAAATCGTCCATAAAGCGCAGAAAACCAAAAAATTTTCAAAAATTCTGAATTCAAAATTTTTTTCGAAAATTTCGAAAATCTTTAGTTTTCTTCGCGTTTCATCCATTTACAGCAACTTTTAATTTTTTGAAAATTTTTGAAAATTTTTGAAAATTTTTGAAAATTTCAATTTTTTCGAAAATTTTCTGAAATTTCGAAAAAAGGGAAATCGTCGAAAATGCTAGGTTAGGTTAGGTTAGGTTAAGTAAGGTTAGGTTAGGTTAGGTTAGGATAGGTTAGGTTAGGTTAGGTTAGGTTAGGTTAGGTTAGGTTAGGTTAGGTTAGGTTAGGTTAGGTTAGGTTAGGTTAGGTTAGGTTAGGTTAGGTTAGGTTAGGTTAGGTTAGGTTAGGTTAGGTTAGGTTAGGTTAGGTTAGGTTAGGTTAGGTTAGGTTAGGTTAGGTTAGGTTAGGTTAGGTTAGGTATGGTTAGGTTAGGTTAGGTTAGGTTAGGTTAGGTTAGGTTAGGTTAGGTTAGGTTAGGTTAGGTTATTTTTTTAAATTTTCAATTTTTCGAAAATTTTCGAAAAATCGAAAAACGTGGGAAATCGTCCAAAAAGCGCACAAAACCAAAAATTTTTGAAAAATTCTGAATTCAAAATTTTTTTCGAAAATTTCGAAAATATTTAGTTTTCTTCGCGTTTCATGCCATTTACAGCCACTTTTAATTTTTTGAAAATTTCGAAAATTTTTGAAAATTTTAATTTTTTCGAAAATTTTCGAAAAATCGAAAAACGTGGGAAATCGTCCATAAAGCGCAGAAAACCAAAAAATTTTCAAAAATTCTGAATTCAAAATTTTTTTCGAAAATTTCGAAAATCTTTAGTTTTCTTCGCGTTTCATGCCATTTACAGCAACTTTTAATTTTTTGAAAATTTTTGAAAATTTTTGAAAATTTCAATTTTTTCGAAAATTTTCTGAAATTTCGAAAAAAGGGAAATCGTCGAAAATGCTAGGTTAGGTTAGGTTAGGTTAAGTAAGGTTAGGTTAGGTTAGGTTAGGATAGGTTAGGTTAGGTTAGGTTAGTTTAGGTTAGGTTAGGTTAGGTTAGGTTAGGTTAGGTTAGGTTAGGTTAGGTTAGGTTAGGTTAGGTTAGGTTAGGTTAGGTTAGGTTAGGTTAGGTTAGGTTAGGTTAGGTTAGGTTAGGTTAGGTTAGGTTAGGTTAGGTTAGGTTAGGTATGGTTAGGTTAGGTTAGGTTAGGTTAGGTTAGGTTAGGTTAGGTTAGGTTAGGTTAGGTTAGGTTAGGTTAGGTTAGGTTAGGTTAGGTTAGGTTATTTTTTTAAATTTTCAATTTTTCGAAAATTTTCGAAAAATCGAAAAACGTGGGAAATCGTCCAAAAAGCGCACAAAACCAAAAATTTTTGAAAAATTCTGAATTCAAAATTTTTTTCGAAAATTTCGAAAATATTTAGTTTTCTTCGCGTTTCATGCCATTTACAGCCACTTTTAATTTTTTGAAAATTTCGAAAATTTTTGAAAATTTTAATTTTTTCGAAAATTTTCGAAAAATCGAAAAACGTGGGAAATCGTCCATAAAGCGCAGAAAACCAAAAAATTTTCAAAAATTCTGAATTCAAAATTTTTTTCGAAAATTTCGAAAATCTTTAGTTTTCTTCGCGTTTCATGCCATTTACAGCAACTTTTAATTTTTTGAAAATTTTTGAAAATTTTTGAAAATTTCAATTTTTTCGAAAATTTTCTGAAATTTCGAAAAAAGGGAAATCGTCGAAAATGCTAGGTTAGGTTAGGTTAAGTAAGGTTAGGTTAGGTTAGGTTAGGATAGGTTAGGTTAGGTTAGGTTAGGTTAGGTTAGGTTAGGTTAGGTTAGGTTAGGTTAGGTTAGGTTAGGTTAGGTTAGGTTAGGTTAGGTTAGGTTAGGTTAGGTTAGGTTAGGTTAGGTTAGGTTAGGTTAGGTTAGGTTAGGTTAGGTTAGGTTAGGTTAGGTTAGGTTAGGTTAGGTTAGGTATGGTTAGGTTAGGTTAGGTTAGGTTAGGTTAGGTTAGGTTAGGTTAGGTTAGGTTATTTTTTTAAATTTTCAATTTTTCGAAAATTTTCGAAAAATCGAAAAACGTGGGAAATCGTCCAAAAAGCGCACAAAACCAAAAATTTTTTAAAAATTCTGAATTCAAAATTTTTTTCGAAAATTTCGAAAATATTTAGTTTTCTTCGCGTTTCATGCCATTTACAGCCACTTTTAATTTTTTGAAAATTTCGAAAATTTTTGAAAATTTTAATTTTTTCGAAAATTTTCGAAAAATCGAAAAACTTGGGAAATCGTCCATAAAGCGCAGAAAACCAAAAAAATTTCAAAAATTCTGAATTCAAATTTTTTTTCGAAAATTTCGAAAATCTTTAGTTTTCTTCGCGTTTCATGCAATTTACAGCAACTTTTAATTTTTTGAAACTTTTTGAAAATTTTCGGAAATTTCGAAAAAAGGGAAATCGTCGAAAATGGTAGGTTAGGTTAGGTTAGGTTAGGTTAGGTTAGGTTAGGTTAGGTTAGGTTAGGTTAGGTTAGGTTAGGTTAGGTTAAGTTAGGTTAGGTTAGGTTAGGTTAGGTTAGGTTAGGTTAGGTTAGGTTAGGTTAGGTTAGGTTAGGTTAGGTTAGGTTAGGTATGGTTAGGTTAGGTTAGGTTAGGTTAGGTTAGGTTAGGTTAGGTTAGGTTAGGTTAGGTTAGGTTAGGTTATTTTTTTAAATTTTCAATTTTTCGAAAATTTTCGAAAAATCGAAAAACGTGGGAAATCGTCCAAAAAGCGCACAAAACCAAAAATTTTTGAAAAATTCTGAATTCAAAATTTTTTTCGAAAATTTCGAAAATATTTAGTTTTCTTCGCGTTTCATGCCATTTACAGCCACTTTTAATTTTTTGAAAATTTCGAAAATTTTTGAAAATTTTAATTTTTTCGAAAATTTTCGAAAAATCGAAAAACGTGGGAAATCGTCCATAAAGCGCAGAAAACCAAAAAATTTTCAAAAATTCTGAATTCAAAATTTTTTTCGAAAATTTCGAAAATCTTTAGTTTTCTTCGCGTTTCATGCCATTTACAGCAACTTTGAATTTTTTGAAAATTTTTGAAAATTTTTGAAAATTTCAATTTTTCGAAAATTTTCTGAAATTTCGAAAAAAGGGAAATCGTCGAAAATGCTAGGTTAGGTTAGGTTAGGTTAAGTAAGGTTAGGTTAGGTTAGGTTAGGATAGGATAGGTTAGGTTAGGTTAGGTTAGGTTAGGTTAGGTTAGGTTAGGTTAGGTTAGGTTAGGTTAGGTTAGGTTAGGTTAGGTTAGGTTAGGTTAGGTTAGGTTAGGTTAGGTTAGGTTAGGTTAGGTTAGGTTAGGTTAGGTTAGGTTAGGTTAGGTTAGGTTAGGTTAGGTTAGGTTAGGTTAGGTTAGGTATGGTTAGGTTAGGTTAGGTTAGGTTAGGTTAGGTTAGGTTAGGTTAGGTTAGGTTAGGTTAGGTTATTTTTTTAAATTTTCAATTTTTCGAAAATTTTCGAAAAATCGAAAAACGTGGGAAATCGTCCAAAAAGCGCACAAAACCAAAAATTTTTGAAAAATTCTGAATTCAAAATTTTTTTCGAAAATTTCGAAAATATTTAGTTTTCTTCGCGTTTCATGCCATTTACAGCCACTTTTAATTTTTTGAAAATTTCGAAAAATTTTGAAAATTTTAATTTTTTCGAAAATTTTCGAAAAATCGAAAAACGTGGGAAATCGTCCATAAAGCGCAGAAAACCAAAAAATTTTCAAAAATTCTGAATTCAAAATTTTTTTCGAAAATTTCGAAAATCTTTAGTTTTCTTCGCGTTTCATGCCATTTACAGCAACTTTTAATTTTTTGAAAATTTTTGAAAATTTTTGAAAATTTCAATTTTTTCGAAAATTTTCTGAAATTTCGAAAAAAGGGAAATCGTCGAAAATGCTAGGTTAGGTTAGGTTAGGTTAAGTAAGGTTAGGTTAGGTTAGGTTAGGATAGGTTAGGTTAGGTTAGGTTAGGTTAGGTTAGGTTAGGTTAGGTTAGGTTAGGTTAGGTTAGGTTAGGTTAGGTTAGGTTAGGTTAGGTTAGGTTAGGTTAGGTTAGGTTAGGTTAGGTTAGGTTAGGTTAGGTTAGGTTAGGTTAGGTTAGGTTAGGTTAGGTTAGGTTAGGTTAGGTTAGGTTAGGTTAGGTATGGTTAGGTTAGGTTAGGTTAGGTTAGGTTAGGTTAGGTTAGGTTAGGTTAGGTTAGGTTAGGTTAGGTTATTTTTTTAAATTTTCAATTTTTCGAAAATTTTCGAAAAATCGAAAAACGTGGGAAATCGTCCAAAAAGCGCACAAAACCAAAAATTTTTGAAAAATTCTGAATTCAAATTTTTTTTCGAAAATTTCGAAAATATTTAGTTTTCTTCGCGTTTCATGCCATTTACAGCCACTTTTAATTTTTTGAAAATTTCGAAAATTTTTGAAAATTTTAATTTTTTCGAAAATTTTCGAAAAATCGAAAAACGTGGGAAATCGTCCATAAAGCGCAGAAAACCAAAAAATTTTCAAAAATTCTGAATTCAAAATTTTTTTCGAAAATTTCGAAAATCTTTAGTTTTCTTCGCGTTTCATCCATTTACAGCAACTTTTAATTTTTTGAAAATTTTTGAAAATTTTTGAAAATTTTTGAAAATTTCAATTTTTTCGAAAATTTTCTGAAATTTCGAAAAAAGGGAAATCGTCGAAAATGCTAGGTTAGGTTAGGTTAGGTTAAGTAAGGTTAGGTTAGGTTAGGTTAGGATAGGTTAGGTTAGGTTAGGTTAGGTTAGGTTAGGTTAGGTTAGGTTAGGTTAGGTTAGGTTAGGTTAGGTTAGGTTAGGTTAGGTTAGGTTAGGTTAGGTTAGGTTAGGTTAGGTTAGGTTAGGTTAGGTTAGGTTAGGTTAGGTTAGGTTAGGTTAGGTTAGGTTAGGTTAGGTTAGGTTAGGTTAGGTATGGTTAGGTTAGGTTAGGTTAGGTTAGGTTAGGTTAGGTTAGGTTAGGTTAGGTTAGGTTAGGTTATTTTTTTAAATTTTCAATTTTTCGAAAATTTTCGAAAAATCGAAAAACGTGGGAAATCGTCCAAAAAGCGCACAAAACCAAAAATTTTTGAAAAATTCTGAATTCAAAATTTTTTTCGAAAATTTCGAAAATATTTAGTTTTCTTCGCGTTTCATGCCATTTACAGCCACTTTTAATTTTTTGAAAATTTCGAAAATTTTTGAAAATTTTAATTTTTTCGAAAATTTTCGAAAAATCGAAAAACGTGGGAAATCGTCCATAAAGCGCAGAAAACCAAAAAATTTTCAAAAATTCTGAATTCAAAATTTTTTTCGAAAATTTCGAAAATCTTTAGTTTTCTTCGCGTTTCATGCCATTTACAGCAACTTTTAATTTTTTGAAAATTTTTGAAAATTTTTGAAAATTTCAATTTTTTCGAAAATTTTCTGAAATTTCGAAAAAAGGGAAATCGTCGAAAATGCTAGGTTAGGTTAGGTTAGGTTAAGTAAGGTTAGGTTAGGTTAGGTTAGGATAGGTTAGGTTAGGTTAGGTTAGGTTAGGTTAGGTTAGGTTAGGTTAGGTTAGGTTAGGTTAGGTTAGGTTAGGTTAGGTTAGGTTAGGTTAGGTTAGGTTAGGTTAGGTTAGGTTAGGTTAGGTTAGGTTAGGTTAGGTTAGGTATGGTTAGGTTAGGTTAGGTTAGGTTAGGTTAGGTTAGGTTAGGTTAGGTTAGGTTAGGTTAGGTTAGGTTATTTTTTTAAATTTTCAATTTTTCGAAAATTTTCGAAAAATCGAAAAACGTGGGAAATCGTCCAAAAAGCGCACAAAACCAAAAATTTTTGAAAAATTCTGAATTCAAAATTTTTTTCGAAAATTTCGAAAATATTTAGTTTTCTTCGCGTTTCATGCCATTTACAGCCACTTTTAATTTTTTGAAAATTTCGAAAATTTTTGAAAATTTTAATTTTTTCGAAAATTTTCGAAAAATCGAAAAACGTGGGAAATCGTCCATAAAGCGCAGAAAACCAAAAAATTTTCAAAAATTCTGAATTCAAAATTTTTTTCGAAAATTTCGAAAATCTTTAGTTTTCTTCGCGTTTCATGCCATTTACAGCAACTTTTAATTTTTTGAAAATTTTTGAAAATTTTTGAAAATTTCAATTTTTTCGAAAATTTTCTGAAATTTCGAAAAAAGGGAAATCGTCGAAAATGCTAGGTTAGGTTAGGTTAAGTAAGGTTAGGTTAGGTTAGGTTAGGATAGGTTAGGTTAGGTTAGGTTAGGTTAGGTTAGGTTAGGTTAGGTTAGGTTAGGTTAGGTTAGGTTAGGTTAGGTTAGGTTAGGTTAGGTTAGGTTAGGTTAGGTTAGGTTAGGTTAGGTTAGGTTAGGTTAGGTTAGGTTAGGTTAGGTTAGGTTAGGTTAGGTTAGGTATGGTTAGGTTAGGTTAGGTTAGGTTAGGTTAGGTTAGGTTAGGTTAGGTTAGGTTAGGTTAGGTTAGGTTATTTTTTTAAATTTTCAATTTTTCGAAAATTTTCGAAAAATCGAAAAACGTGGGAAATCGTCCAAAAAGCGCACAAAACCAAAAATTTTTTAAAAATTCTGAATTCAAAATTTTTTTCGAAAATTTCGAAAATATTTAGTTTTCTTCGCGTTTCATGCCATTTACAGCCACTTTTAATTTTTTGAAAATTTCGAAAATTTTTGAAAATTTTAATTTTTTCGAAAATTTTCGAAAAATCGAAAAACTTGGGAAATCGTCCATAAAGCGCAGAAAACCAAAAAAATTTCAAAAATTCTGAATTCAAATTTTTTTTCGAAAATTTCGAAAATCTTTAGTTTTCTTCGCGTTTCATGCAATTTACAGCAACTTTTAATTTTTTGAAACTTTTTGAAAATTTTCGGAAATTTCGAAAAAAGGGAAATCGTCGAAAATGGTAGGTTAGGTTAGGTTAGGTTAGGTTAGGTTAGGTTAGGTTAGGTTAGGTTAGGTTAGGTTAGGTTAGGTTAGGTTAGGTTAGGTTAGGTTAGGTTAGGTTAGGTTAGGTTAGGTTAGGTTAGGTTATTTTTTTAAATTTTCAATTTTTCGAAAATTTTCGAAAAATCGAAAAACGTGGGAAATCGTCCAAAAAGCGCACAAAACCAAAAATTTTTGAAAAATTCTGAATTCAAAATTTTTTTCGAAAATTTCGAAAATATTTAGTTTTCTTCGCGTTTCATGCCATTTACAGCCACTTTTAATTTTTTGAAAATTTCGAAAATTTTTGAAAATTTTAATTTTTTCGAAAATTTTCGAAAAATCGAAAAACGTGGGAAATCGTCCATAAAGCGCAGAAAACCAAAAAATTTTCAAAAATTCTGAATTCAAAATTTTTTTCGAAAATTTCGAAAATCTTTAATTTTCTTCGCGTTTCATGCCATTTACAGCAACTTTTAATTTTTTGAAAATTTTTGAAAATTTTTGAAAATTTCAATTTTTTCGAAAATTTTCTGAAATTTCGAAAAAAGGGAAATCGTCGAAAATGCTAGGTTAGGTTAGGTTAGGTTAAGTAAGGTTAGGTTAGGTTAGGTTAGGATAGGTTAGGTTAGGTTAGGTTAGGTTAGGTTAGGTTAGGTTAGGTTAGGTTAGGTTAGGTTAGGTTAGGTTAGGTTAGGTTAGGTTAGGTTAGGTTAGGTTAGGTTAGGTTAGGTTAGGTTAGGTTAGGTTAGGTTAGGTTAGGTTAGGTTAGGTTAGGTTAGGTTAGGTTAGGTATGGTTAGGTTAGGTTAGGTTAGGTTAGGTTAGGTTAGGTTAGGTTAGGTTAGGTTAGGTTAGGTTAGGTTATTTTTTTAAATTTTCAATTTTTCGAAAATTTTCGAAAAATCGAAAAACGTGGGAAATCGTCCAAAAAGCGCACAAAACCAAAAATTTTTGAAAAATTCTGAATTCAAAATTTTTTTCGAAAATTTCGAAAATATTTAGTTTTCTTCGCGTTTCATGCCATTTACAGCCACTTTTAATTTTTTGAAAATTTCGAAAAATTTTGAAAATTTTAATTTTTTCGAAAATTTTCGAAAAATCGAAAAACTTGGGAAATCGTCCATAAAGCGCAGAAAACCAAAAAAATTTCAAAAATTCTGAATTCAAATTTTTTTTCGAAAATTTCGAAAATCTTTAGTTTTCTTCGCGTTTCATGCAATTTACAGCAACTTTTAATTTTTTGAAACTTTTTGAAAATTTTCGGAAATTTCGAAAAAAGGGAAATCGTCGAAAATGGTAGGTTAGGTTAGGTTAGGTTAGGTTAGGTTAGGTTAGGTTAGGTTAGGTTAGGTTAGGTTAGGTTAGGTTAGGTTAGGTTAGGTTAGGTTAGGTTAGGTTAGGTTAGGTTAGGTTAGGTTAGGTTAGGTTAGGTTAGGTTAGGTTAGGTTAGGTTAGGTTAGGTTAGGTTAGGTTAGGTTAGGTTAGGTATGGTTAGGTTAGGTTAGGTTAGGTTAGGTTAGGTTAGGTTAGGTTAGGTTAGGTTAGGTTAGGTTAGGTTATTTTTTTAAATTTTCAATTTTTCGAAAATTTTCGAAAAATCGAAAAACGTGGGAAATCGTCCAAAAAGCGCACAAAACCAAAAATTTTTTAAAAATTCTGAATTCAAAATTTTTTTCGAAAATTTCGAAAATATTTAGTTTTCTTCGCGTTTCATGCCATTTACAGCCACTTTTAATTTTTTGAAAATTTCGAAAATTTTTGAAAATTTTAATTTTTTCGAAAATTTTCGAAAAATCGAAAAACGTGGGAAATCGTCCATAAAGCGCAGAAAACCAAAAAATTTTCAAAAATTCTGAATTCAAAATTTTTTTCGAAAATTTCGAAAATCTTTAGTTTTCTTCGCGTTTCATGCCATTTACAGCAACTTTTAATTTTTTGAAAATTTTTGAAAATTTTTGAAAATTTCAATTTTTTCGAAAATTTTCTGAAATTTCGAAAAAAGGGAAATCGTCGAAAATGCTAGGTTAGGTTAGGTTAGGTTAAGTAAGGTTAGGTTAGGTTAGGTTAGGATAGGTTAGGTTAGGTTAGGTTAGGTTAGGTTAGGTTAGGTTAGGTTAGGTTAGGTTAGGTTAGGTTAGGTTAGGTTAGGTTAGGTTAGGTTAGGTTAGGTTAGGTTAGGTTAGGTTAGGTTAGGTTAGGTTAGGTTAGGTTAGGTTAGGTTAGGTTAGGTTAGGTATGGTATGGTTAGGTTAGGTTAGGTTAGGTTAGGTTAGGTTAGGTTAGGTTAGGTTAGGTTAGGTTAGGTTATTTTTTTAAATTTTCAATTTTTCGAAAATTTTCGAAAAATCGAAAAACGTGGGAAATCGTCCAAAAAGCGCACAAAACCAAAAATTTTTGAAAAATTCTGAATTCAAAATTTTTTTCGAAAATTTCGAAAATATTTAGTTTTCTTCGCGTTTCATGCCATTTACAGCCACTTTTAATTTTTTGAAAATTTCGAAAATTTTTGAAAATTTTAATTTTTTCGAAAATTTTCGAAAAATCGAAAAACGTGGGAAATCGTCCATAAAGCGCAGAAAACCAAAAAATTTTCAAAAATTCTGAATTCAAAATTTTTTTCGAAAATTTCGAAAATCTTTAGTTTTCTTCGCGTTTCATGCCATTTACAGCAACTTTTAATTTTTTGAAAATTTTTGAAAATTTTTGAAAATTTCAATTTTTTCGAAAATTTTCTGAAATTTCGAAAAAAGGGAAATCGTCGAAAATGCTAGGTTAGGTTAGGTTAGGTTAAGTAAGGTTAGGTTAGGTTAGGTTAGGATAGGTTAGGTTAGGTTAGGTTAGGTTAGGTTAGGTTAGGTTAGGTTAGGTTAGGTTAGGTTAGGTTAGGTTAGGTTAGGTTAGGTTAGGTTAGGTTAGGTTAGGTTAGGTTAGGTTAGGTTAGGTTAGCTTAGGTTAGGTTAGGTTAGGTTAGGTTAGGTTAGGTTAGGTTAGGTTAGGTTAGGTTAGGTTAGGTTAGGTTAGGTTAGGTTAGGTTAGGTTAGGTTAGGTTAGGTTAGGTATGGTTAGGTTAGGTTAGGTTAGGTTAGGTTAGGTTAGGTTAGGTTAGGTTAGGTTAGGTTAGGTTATTTTTTTAAATTTTCAATTTTTCGAAAATTTTCGAAAAATCGAAAAACGTGGGAAATCGTCCAAAAAGCGCACAAAACCAAAAATTTTTGAAAAATTCTGAATTCAAAATTTTTTTCGAAAATTTCGAAAATATTTAGTTTTCTTCGCGTTTCATGCCATTTACAGCCACTTTTAATTTTTTGAAAATTTCGAAAATTTTTGAAAATTTTAATTTTTTCGAAAAATCGAAAAACGTGGGAAATCGTCCATAAAGCGCAGAAAACCAAAAAATTTTCAAAAATTCTGAATTCAAAATTTTTTTCGAAAATTTCGAAAATCTTTAGTTTTCTTCGCGTTTCATGCCATTTACAGCAACTTTTAATTTTTTGAAAATTTTTGAAAATTTTTGAAAATTTCAATTTTTTCGAAAATTTTCTGAAATTTCGAAAAAAGGGAAATCGTCGAAAATGCTAGGTTAGGTTAGGTTAGGTTAAGTAAGGTTAGGTTAGGTTAGGTTAGGATAGGTTAGGTTAGGTTAGGTTAGGTTAGGTTAGGTTAGGTTAGGTTAGGTTAGGTTAGGTTAGGTTAGGTTAGGTTAGGTTAGGTTAGGTTAGGTTAGGTTAGGTTAGGTTAGGTTAGGTTAGGTTAGGTTAGGTTAGGTTAGGTTAGGTTAGGTTAGGTATGGTTAGGTTAGGTTAGGTTAGGTTAGGTTAGGTTAGGTTAGGTTAGGTTAGGTTAGGTTAGGTTAGGTTATTTTTTTAAATTTTCAATTTTTCGAAAATTTTCGAAAAATCGAAAAACGTGGGAAATCGTCCAAAAAGCGCACAAAACCAAAAATTTTTGAAAAATTCTGAATTCAAAATTTTTTTCGAAAATTTCGAAAATATTTAGTTTTCTTCGCGTTTCATGCCATTTACAGCCACTTTTAATTTTTTGAAAATTTCGAAAATTTTTGAAAATTTTAATTTTTTCGAAAATTTTCGAAAAATCGAAAAACGTGGGAAATCGTCCATAAAGCGCAGAAAACCAAAAAATTTTCAAAAATTCTGAATTCAAAATTTTTTTCGAAAATTTCGAAAATCTTTAGTTTTCTTCGCGTTTCATGCCATTTACAGCAACTTTTAATTTTTTGAAAATTTTTGAAAATTTTTGAAAATTTCAATTTTTTCGAAAATTTTCTGAAATTTCGAAAAAAGGGAAATCGTCGAAAATGCTAGGTTAGGTTAGGTTAGGTTAAGTAAGGTTAGGTTAGGTTAGGTTAGGATAGGTTAGGTTAGGTTAGGTTAGGTTAGGTTAGGTTAGGTTAGGTTAGGTTAGGTTAGGTTAGGTTAGGTTAGGTTAGGTTAGGTTAGGTTAGGTTAGGTTAGGTTAGGTTAGGTTAGGTTAGGTTAGGTTAGGTTAGGTTAGGTTAGGTTAGGTTAGGTTAGGTTAGGTTAGGTATGGTTAGGTTAGGTTAGGTTAGGTTAGGTTAGGTTAGGTTAGGTTAGGTTAGGTTAGGTTAGGTTAGGTTATTTTTTTAAATTTTCAATTTTTCGAAAATTTTCGAAAAATCGAAAAACGTGGGAAATCGTCCAAAAAGCGCACAAAACCAAAAATTTTTGAAAAATTCTGAATTCAAAATTTTTTTCGAAAATTTCGAAAATATTTAGTTTTCTTCGCGTTTCATGCCATTTACAGCCACTTTTAATTTTTTGAAAATTTCGAAAATTTTTGAAAATTTTAATTTTTTCGAAAATTTTCGAAAAATCGAAAAACGTGGGAAATCGTCCATAAAGCGCAGAAAACCAAAAAATTTTCAAAAATTCTGAATTCAAAATTTTTTTCGAAAATTTCGAAAATCTTTAGTTTTCTTCGCGTTTCATGCCATTTACAGCAACTTTTAATTTTTTGAAAATTTTTGAAAATTTTTGAAAATTTCAATTTTTTCGAAAATTTTCTGAAATTTCGAAAAAAGGGAAATCGTCGAAAATGCTAGGTTAGGTTAGGTTAGGTTAAGTAAGGTTAGGTTAGGTTAGGTTAGGATAGGTTAGGTTAGGTTAGGTTAGGTTAGGTTAGGTTAGGTTAGGTTAGGTTAGGTTAGGTTAGGTTAGGTTAGGTTAGGTTAGGTTAGGTTAGGTTAGGTTAGGTTAGGTTAGGTTAGGTTAGGTTAGGTTAGGTTAGGTTAGGTTAGGTTAGGTTAGGTTAGGTTAGGTTAGGTTAGGTTAGGTTAGGTATGGTTAGGTTAGGTTAGGTTAGGTTAGGTTAGGTTAGGTTAGGTTAGGTTAGGTTAGGTTAGGTTATTTTTTTAAATTTTCAATTTTTCGAAAATTTTCGAAAAATCGAAAAACGTGGGAAATCGTCCAAAAAGCGCACAAAACCAAAAATTTTTTAAAAATTCTGAATTCAAAATTTTTTTCGAAAATTTCGAAAATATTTAGTTTTCTTCGCGTTTCATGCCATTTACAGCCACTTTTAATTTTTTGAAAATTTCGAAAATTTTTGAAAATTTTAATTTTTTCGAAAATTTTCGAAAAATCGAAAAACGTGGGAAATCGTCCATAAAGCGCAGAAAACCAAAAAATTTTCAAAAATTCTGAATTCAAAATTTTTTTCGAAAATTTCGAAAATCTTTAGTTTTCTTCGCGTTTCATGCCATTTACAGCAACTTTTAATTTTTTGAAAATTTTTTAAAATTTTTGAAAATTTCAATTTTTTCGAAAATTTTCTGAAATTTCGAAAAAAGGGAAATCGTCGAAAATGCTAGGTTAGGTTAGGTTAGGTTAAGTAAGGTTAGGTTAGGTTAGGTTAGGATAGGTTAGGTTAGGTTAGGTTAGGTTAGGTTAGGTTAGGTTAGGTTAGGTTAGGTTAGGTTAGGTTAGGTTAGGTTAGGTTAGGTTAGGTTAGGTTAGGTTAGGTTAGGTTAGGTTAGGTTAGGTTAGGTTAGGTTAGGTTAGGTTAGGTTAGGTTAGGTTAGGTTAGGTTAGGTTAGGTTAGGTTAGGTTAGGTTAGGTTAGGTTAGGTTAGGTATGGTTAGGTTAGGTTAGGTTAGGTTAGGTTAGGTTAGGTTAGGTTAGGTTAGGTTAGGTTAGGTTATTTTTTTAAATTTTCAATTTTTCGAAAATTTTCGAAAAATCGAAAAACGTGGGAAATCGTCCAAAAAGCGCACAAAACCAAAAATTTTTGAAAAATTCTGAATTCAAAATTTTTTTCGAAAATTTCGAAAATATTTAGTTTTCTTCGCGTTTCATGCCATTTACAGCCACTTTTAATTTTTTGAAAATTTCGAAAATTTTTGAAAATTTTAATTTTTTCGAAAATTTTCGAAAAATCGAAAAACGTGGGAAATCGTCCATAAAGCGCAGAAAACCAAAAAATTTTCAACTAAATTCTGAATTCAAAATTTTTTTCGAAAATTTCGAAAATCTTTAGTTTTCTTCGCGTTTCATGCCATTTACAGCAACTTTTAATTTTTTGAAAATTTTTGAAAATTTTTGAAAATTTCAATTTTTTCGAAAATTTTCTGAAATTTCGAAAAAAGGGAAATCGTCGAAAATGCTAGGTTAGGTTAGGTTAGGTTAAGTAAGGTTAGGTTAGGTTAGGTTAGGATAGGTTAGGTTAGGTTAGGTTAGGTTAGGTTAGTTTAGGTTAGGTTAGGTTAGGTTAGGTTAGGTTAGGTTAGGTTAGGTTAGGTTAGGTTAGGTTAGGTTAGGTTAGGTTAGGTTAGGTTAGGTTAGGTTAGGTTAGGTTAGGTTAGGTTAGGTTAGGTTAGGTTAGGTTAGGTTAGGTTAGGTTAGGTTAGGTTAGGTTAGGTTAGGTTAGGTATGGTTAGGTTAGGTTAGGTTAGGTTAGGTTAGGTTAGGTTAGGTTAGGTTAGGTTAGGTTAGGTTAGGTTATTTTTTTAAATTTTCAATTTTTCGAAAATTTTCGAAAAATCGAAAAACGTGGGAAATCGTCCAAAAAGCGCACAAAACCAAAAAATTTTTAAAAATTCTGAATTCAAAATTTTTTTCGAAAATTTCGAAAATATTTAGTTTTCTTCGCGTTTCATGCCATTTACAGCCACTTTTAATTTTTTGAAAATTTCGAAAATTTTTGAAAATTTTAATTTTTTCGAAAATTTTCGAAAAATCGAAAAACTTGGGAAATCGTCCATAAAGCGCAGAAAACCAAAAAAATTTCAAAAATTCTGAATTCAATTTTTTTTTCGAAAATTTCGAAAATCTTTAGTTTTCTTCGCGTTTCATGCAATTTACAGCAACTTTTAATTTTTTGAAACTTTTTGAAAATTTTCGGAAATTTCGAAAAAAGGGAAATCGTCGAAAATGGTAGGTTAGGTTAGGTTAGGTTAGGTTAGGTTAGGTTAGGTTAGGTTAGGTTAGGTTAGGTTAGGTTAGGTTAGGTTAGGTTAGGTTAAGTTAGGTTAGGTTAGGTTAGGTTAGGTTAGGTTAGGTTAGGTTAGGTTAGGTTAGGTTAGGTTAGGTTAGGTTAGGTTAGGTTAGGTTAGGTATGGTTAGGTTAGGTTAGGTTAGGTTAGGTTAGGTTAGGTTAGGTTAGGTTAGGTTAGGTTAGGTTAGGTTATTTTTTTAAATTTTCAATTTTTCGAAAATTTTCGAAAAATCGAAAAACGTGGGAAATCGTCCAAAAAGCGCACAAAACCAAAAATTTTTGAAAAATTCTGAATTCAAAATTTTTTTCGAAAATTTCGAAAATATTTAGTTTTCTTCGCGTTTCATGCCATTTACAGCCACTTTTAATTTTTTGAAAATTTCGAAAATTTTTGAAAATTTTAATTTTTTCGAAAATTTTCGAAAAATCGAAAAACGTGGGAAATCGTCCATAAAGCGCAGAAAACCAAAAAATTTTCAAAAATTCTGAATTCAAAATTTTTTTCGAAAATTTCGAAAATCTTTAGTTTTCTTCGCGTTTCATGCCATTTACAGCAACTTTTAATTTTTTGAAAATTTTTGAAAATTTTTGAAAATTTCAATTTTTTCGAAAATTTTCTGAAATTTCGAAAAAAGGGAAATCGTCGAAAATGCTAGGTTAGGTTAGGTTAGGTTAAGTAAGGTTAGGTTAGGTTAGGTTAGGATAGGTTAGGTTAGGTTAGGTTAGGTTAGGTTAGGTTAGGTTAGGTTAGGTTAGGTTAGGTTAGGTTAGGTTAGGTTAGGTTAGGTTAGGTTAGGTTAGGTTAGGTTAGGTTAGGTTAGGTTAGGTTAGGTTAGGTTAGGTTAGGTTAGGTTAGGTTAGGTTAGGTTAGGTTAGGTTAGGTTAGGTTAGGTTAGGTTAGGTTAGGTTAGGTTAGGTTAGGTATGGTTAGGTTAGGTTAGGTTAGGTTAGGTTAGGTTAGGTTAGGTTAGGTTAGGTTAGGTTAGGTTAGGTTAGGTTAGGTTAGGTTATTTTTTTAAATTTTCAATTTTTCGAAAATTTTCGAAAAATCGAAAAACGTGGGAAATCGTCCAAAAAGCGCACAAAACCAAAAATTTTTGAAAAATTCTGAATTCAAAATTTTTTTCGAAAATTTCGAAAATATTTAGTTTTCTTCGCGTTTCATGCCATTTACAGCCACTTTTAATTTTTTGAAAATTTCGAAAATTTTTGAAAATTTTAATTTTTTCGAAAATTTTCGAAAAATCGAAAAACGTGGGAAATCGTCCATAAAGCGCAGAAAACCAAAAAATTTTCAAAAATTCTGAATTCAAAATTTTTTTCGAAAATTTCGAAAATCTTTAGTTTTCTTCGCGTTTCATGCCATTTACAGCAACTTTTAATTTTTTGAAAATTTTTGAAAATTTTTGAAAATTTCAATTTTTTCGAAAATTTTCTGAAATTTCGAAAAAAGGGAAATCGTCGAAAATGCTAGGTTAGGTTAGGTTAGGTTAAGTAAGGTTAGGTTAGGTTAGGTTAGGATAGGTTAGGTTAGGTTAGGTTAGGTTAGGTTAGGTTAGGTTAGGTTAGGTTAGGTTAGGTTAGGTTAGGTTAGGTTAGGTTAGGTTAGGTTAGGTTAGGTTAGGTTAGGTTAGGTTAGGTTAGGTTAGGTTAGGTTAGGTTAGGTTAGGTTAGGTTAGGTTAGGTTAGGTTAGGTTAGGTTATGGTTAGGTTAGGTTAGGTTAGGTTAGGTTAGGTTAGGTTAGGTTAGGTTAGGTTAGGTTAGGTTAGGTTATTTTTTTAAATTTTCAATTTTTCGAAAATTTTCGAAAAATCGAAAAACGTGGGAAATCGTCCAAAAAGCGCACAAAACCAAAAATTTTTGAAAAATTCTGAATTCAAAATTTTTTTCGAAAATTTCGAAAATATTTAGTTTTCTTCGCGTTTCATGCCATTTACAGCCACTTTTAATTTTTTGAAAATTTCGAAAATTTTTGAAAATTTTAATTTTTTCGAAAATTTTCGAAAAATCGAAAAACGTGGGAAATCGTCCATAAAGCGCAGAAAACCAAAAAATTTTCAAAAATTCTGAATTCAAAATTTTTTTCGAAAATTTCGAAAATCTTTAGTTTTCTTCGCGTTTCATGCCATTTACAGCAACTTTTAATTTTTTGAAAATTTTTGAAAATTTTTGAAAATTTTTGAAAATTTCAATTTTTTCGAAAATTTTCTGAAATTTCGAAAAAAGGGAAATCGTCGAAAATGCTAGGTTAGGTTAGGTTAGGTTAAGTAAGGTTAGGTTAGGTTAGGTTAGGATAGGTTAGGTTAGGTTAGGTTAGGTTAGGTTAGGTTAGGTTAGGTTAGGTTAGGTTAGGTTAGGTTAGGTTAGGTTAGGTTAGGTTAGGTTAGGTTAGGTTAGGTTAGGTTAGGTTAGGTTAGGTTAGGTTAGGTTAGGTTAGGTTAGGTTAGGTTAGGTTAGGTTAGGTTAGGTTAGGTTAGGTTAGGTTAGGTTAGGTTAGGTTAGGTATGGTTAGGTTAGGTTAGGTTAGGTTAGGTTAGGTTAGGTTAGGTTAGGTTAGGTTAGGTTAGGTTAGGTTATTTTTTTAAATTTTCAATTTTTCGAAAATTTTCGAAAAATCGAAAAACGTGGGAAATCGTCCAAAAAGCGCACAAAACCAAAAATTTTTGAAAAATTCTGAATTCAAAATTTTTTTCGAAAATTTCGAAAATATTTAGTTTTCTTCGCGTTTCATGCCATTTACAGCCACTTTTAATTTTTTGAAAATTTCGAAAATTTTTGAAAATTTTAATTTTTTCGAAAATTTTCGAAAAATCGAAAAACGTGGGAAATCGTCCATAAAGCGCATAAAACCAAAAAATTTTCAAAAATTCTGAATTCAAAATTTTTTTCGAAAATTTCGAAAATCTTTAGTTTTCTTCGCGTTTCATGCCATTTACAGCAACTTTTAATTTTTTGAAAATTTTTGAAAATTTTTGAAAATTTCAATTTTTTCGAAAATTTTCTGAAATTTCGAAAAAAGGGAAATCGTCGAAAATGCTAGGTTAGGTTAGGTTAGGTTAAGTAAGGTTAGGTTAGGTTAGGTTAGGATAGGTTAGGTTAGGTTAGGTTAGTTTAGGTTAGGTTAGGTTAGGTTAGGTTAGGTTAGGTTAGGTTAGGTTAGGTTAGGTTAGGTTAGGTTAGGTTAGGTTAGGTTAGGTTAGGTTAGGTTAGGTTAGGTTAGGTTAGGTTAGGTTAGGTTAGGTTAGGTTATGGTTAGGTTAGGTTAGGTTAGGTTAGGTTAGGTTAGGTTAGGTTAGGTTAGGTTAGGTTAGGTTAGGTTAGGTTATTTTTTTAAATTTTCAATTTTTCGAAAATTTTCGAAAAATCGAAAAACGTGGGAAATCGTCCAAAAAGCGCACAAAACCAAAAATTTTTGAAAAATTCTGAATTCAAAATTTTTTTCGAAAATTTCGAAAATATTTAGTTTTCTTCGCGTTTCATGCCATTTACAGCCACTTTTAATTTTTTGAAAATTTCGAAAATTTTTGAAAATTTTAATTTTTTCGAAAATTTTCGAAAAATCGAAAAACGTGGGAAATCGTCCATAAAGCGCAGAAAACCAAAAAATTTTCAAAAATTCTGAATTCAAAATTTTTTTCGAAAATTTCGAAAATCTTTAGTTTTCTTCGCGTTTCATGCCATTTACAGCAACTTTTAATTTTTTGAAAATTTTTGAAAATTTTTGAAAATTTTTGAAAATTTCAATTTTTTCGAAAATTTTCTGAAATTTCGAAAAAAGGGAAATCGTCGAAAATGCTAGGTTAGGTTAGGTTAGGTTAAGTAAGGTTAGGTTAGGTTAGGTTAGGATAGGTTAGGTTAGGTTAGGTTAGGTTAGGTTAGGTTAGGTTAGGTTAGGTTAGGTTAGGTTAGGTTAGGTTAGGTTAGGTTAGGTTAGGTTAGGTTAGGTTAGGTTAGGTTAGGTTAGGTTAGGTTAGGTTAGGTTAGGTTAGGTTAGGTTAGGTTAGGTTAGGTTAGGTTAGGTTAGGTTAGGTTAGGTATGGTTAGGTTAGGTTAGGTTAGGTTAGGTTAGGTTAGGTTAGGTTAGGTTAGGTTAGGTTAGGTTATTTTTTTAAATTTTCAATTTTTCGAAAATTTTCGAAAAATCGAAAAACGTGGGAAATCGTCCAAAAAGCGCACAAAACCAAAAAATTTTTAAAAATTCTGAATTCAAAATTTTTTTCGAAAATTTCGAAATATTTAGTTTTCTTCGCGTTTCATGCCATTTACAGCCACTTTTAATTTTTTGAAAATTTCGAAAATTTTTGAAAATTTTAATTTTTCGAAAATTTTCGAAAAATCGAAAAACTTGGGAAATCGTCCATAAAGCGCAGAAAACCAAAAAAATTTCAAAAATTCTGAATTCAAATTTTTTTTCGAAAATTTCGAAAATCTTTAGTTTTCTTCGCGTTTCATGCAATTTACAGCAACTTTTAATTTTTTGAAACTTTTTGAAAATTTTCGGAAATTTCGAAAAAAGGGAAATCGTCGAAAATAGGTAGGTTAGGTTAGGTTAGGTTAGGTTAGGTTAGGTTAGGTTAGGTTAGGTTAGGTTAGGTTAGGTTAGGTTAGGTTAGGTTAGGTTAGGTTAGGTTAGGTTAGGTTAGGTTAGGTTAGGTTAGGTTAGGTTAGGTTAGGTTAGGTTAGGTTAGGTTAGGTTAGGTTAGGTTAGGTTAGGTTAGGTTAGGTTAGGTTAGGTTAGGTTAGGTTAGGTTAGGTTAGGTTAGGTTAGGTTATTTTTTTAAATTTTCAATTTTTCGAAAATTTTCGAAAAATCGAAAAACGTGGGAAATCGTCCAAAAAGCGCACAAAACCAAAATTTTTTGAAAAATTCTGAATTCAAAATTTTTTTCGAAAATTTCGAAAATATTTAGTTTTCTTCGCGTTTCATGCCATTTACAGCCACTTTTAATTTTTTGAAAATTTCGAAAATTTTTGAAAATTTTAATTTTTTCGAAAATTTTCGAAAAATCGAAAAACGTGGGAAATCGTCCATAAAGCGCAGAAAACCAAAAAATTTTCAAAAATTCTGAATTCAAAATTTTTTTCGAAAATTTCGAAAATCTTTAGTTTTCTTCGCGTTTCATGCCATTTACAGCAACTTTTAATTTTTTGAAAATTTTTGAAAATTTTTGAAAATTTCAATTTTTTCGAAAATTTTCTGAAATTTCGAAAAAAGGGAAATCGTCGAAAATGCTAGGTTAGGTTAGGTTAGGTTAAGTAAGGTTAGGTTAGGTTAGGTTAGGTTTGTTAGGTTAGGTTAGGTTAGGTTAGGTTAGGTTAGGTTAGGTTAGGTTAGGTTAGGTTAGGTTAGGTTAGGTTAGGTTAGGTTAGGTTAGGTTAGGTTAGGTTAGGTTAGGTTAGGTTAGGTTAGGTTAGGTTAGGTTAGGTTAGGTTAGGTTAGGTTAGGTTAGGTTAGGTTAGGTATGGTTAGGTTAGGTTAGGTTAGGTTAGGTTAGGTTAGGTTAGGTTAGGTTAGGTTAGGTTAGGTTATTTTTTTAAATTTTCAATTTTTCGAAAATTTTCGAAAAATCGAAAAACGTGGGAAATCGTCCAAAAAGCGCACAAAACCAAAAATTTTTGAAAAATTCTGAATTCAAAATTTTTTTCGAAAATTTCGAAAATATTTAGTTTTCTTCGCGTTTCATGCCATTTACAGCCACTTTTAATTTTTTGAAAATTTCGAAAATTTTTGAAAATTTTAATTTTTTCGAAAATTTTCGAAAAATCGAAAAACGTGGGAAATCGTCCATAAAGCGCAGAAAACCAAAAAAATTTTCAAAAATTCTGAATTCAAAATTTTTTTCGAAAATTTCGAAAATCTTTAGTTTTCTTCGCGTTTCATGCCATTTACAGCAACTTTTAATTTTTTGAAAATTTTTGAAAATTTTTGAAAATTTCAATTTTTTCGAAAATTTTCTGAAATTTCGAAAAAAGGGAAATCGTCGAAAATGCTAGGTTAGGTTAGGTTAAGTAAGGTTAGGTTAGGTTAGGTTAGGATAGGTTAGGTTAGGTTAGGTTAGGTTAGGTTAGGTTAGGTTAGGTTAGGTTAGGTTAGGTTAGGTTAGGTTAGGTTAGGTTAGGTTAGGTTAGGTTAGGTTAGGTTAGGTTAGGTTAGGTTAGGTTAGGTTAGGTTAGGTTAGGTTAGGTTAGGTTAGGTTAGGTTAGGTTAGGTATGGTTAGGTTAGGTTAGGTTAGGTTAGGTTAGGTTAGGTTAGGTTAGGTTAGGTTAGGTTAGGTTAGGTTAGGTTAGGTTAGGTTAGGTTAGGTTAGGTTATTTTTTTAAATTTTCAATTTTTCGAAAATTTTCGAAAAATCGAAAAACGTGGGAAATCGTCCAAAAAGCGCACAAAACCAAAAATTTTTGAAAAATTCTGAATTCAAAATTTTTTTCGAAAATTTCGAAAATATTTAGTTTTCTTCGCGTTTCATGCCATTTACAGCCACTTTTAATTTTTTGAAAATTTCGAAAATTTTTGAAAATTTTAATTTTTTCGAAAATTTTCGAAAAATCGAAAAACGTGGGAAATCGTCCATAAAGCGCAGAAAACCAAAAAATTTTCAAAAATTCTTAATTCAAAATTTTTTTCGAAAATTTCGAAAATCTTTAGTTTTCTTCGCGTTTCATGCCATTTACAGCAACTTTTAATTTTTTGAAAATTTTTGAAAATTTTTGAAAATTTCAATTTTTTCGAAAATTTTCTGAAATTTCGAAAAAAGGGAAATCGTCGAAAATGCTAGGTTAGGTTAGGTTAGGTTAAGTAAGGTTAGGTTAGGTTAGATTAGGATAGGTTAGGTTAGGTTAGGTTAGGTTACGTTAGGTTAGGTTAGGTTAGGTTAGGTTAGGTTAGGTTAGGTTAGGTTAGGTTAGGTTAGGTTAGGTTAGGTTAGGTTAGGTTAGGTTAGGTTAGGTTAGGTTAGGTTAGGTTAGGTTAGGTTAGGTTAGGTTAGGTTAGGTTAGGTTAGGTTAGGTTAGGTTAGGTTAGGTTAGGTATGGTTAGGTTAGGTTAGGTTAGGTTAGGTTAGGTTAGGTTAGGTTAGGTTAGGTTAGGTTAGGTTAGGTTATTTTTTTAAATTTTCAATTTTTCGAAAATTTTCGAAAAATCGAAAAACGTGGGAAATCGTCCAAAAAGCGCACAAAACCAAAAATTTTTGAAAAATTCTGAATTCAAAATTTTTTTCGAAAATTTCGAAAATATTTAGTTTTCTTCGCGTTTCATGCCATTTACAGCCACTTTTAATTTTTTGAAAATTTCGAAAATTTTTGAAAATTTTAATTTTTTCGAAAATTTTCGAAAAATCGAAAAACGTGGGAAATCGTCCATAAAGCGCAGAAAACCAAAAAATTTTCAAAAATTCTGAATTCAAAATTTTTTTCGAAAATTTCGAAAATCTTTAGTTTTCTTCGCGTTTCATGCCATTTACAGCAACTTTTAATTTTTTGAAAATTTTTGAAAATTTTTGAAAATTTCAATTTTTTCGAAAATTTTCTGAAATTTCGAAAAAAGGGAAATCGTCGAAAATGCTAGGTTAGGTTAGGTTAGGTTAAGTAAGGTTAGGTTAGGTTAGGTTAGGATAGGTTAGGTTAGGTTAGGTTAGGTTAGGTTAGGTTAGGTTAGGTTAGGTTAGGTTAGGTTAGGTTAGGTTAGGTTAGGTTAGGTTAGGTTAGGTTAGGTTAGGTTAGGTTAGGTTAGGTTAGGTTAGGTTAGGTTAGGTTAGGTTAGGTTAGGTTAGGTTAGGTTAGGTTAGGTTAGGTAGGTTAGGTTAGGTTAGGTTAGGTTAGGTTAGGTTAGGTTAGGTTAGGTTAGGTTAGGTTAGGTTAGGTTAGGTTAGGTTATTTTTTTAAATTTTCAATTTTTCGAAAATTTTCGAAAAATCGAAAAACGTGGGAAATCGTCCAAAAAGCGCACAAAACCAAAAATTTTTGAAAAATTCTGAATTCAAAATTTTTTTCGAAAATTTCGAAAATATTTAGTTTTCTTCGCGTTTCATGCCATTTACAGCCACTTTTAATTTTTTTGAAAATTTCGAAAATTTTTGAAAATTTTAATTTTTTCGAAAATTTTCGAAAAATCGAAAAACTTGGGAAATCGTCCATAAAGCGCAGAAAACCAAAAAAATTTCAAAAATTCTGAATTCAAATTTTTTTTCGAAAATTTCGAAAATCTTTAGTTTTCTTCGCGTTTCATGCAATTTACAGCAACTTTTAATTTTTTGAAACTTTTTGAAAATTTTCGGAAATTTCGAAAAAAGGGAAATCGTCGAAAATGGTAGGTTAGGTTAGGTTAGGTTAGGTTAGGTTAGGTTAGGTTAGGTTAGGTTAGGTTAGGTTAGGTTAGGTTAGGTTAGGTTAGGTTAGGTTAGGTTAGGTTAGGTTAGGTTAGGTTAGGTTAGGTTAGGTTAGGTTAGGTTAGGTTAGGTTAGGTTAGGTTAGGTTAGGTTAGGTATGGTTAGGTTAGGTTAGGTTAGGTTAGGTTAGGTTAGGTTAGGTTAGGTTAGGTTAGGTTAGGTTAGGTTATTTTTTTAAATTTTCAATTTTTCGAAAATTTTCGAAAAATCGAAAAACGTGGGAAATCGTCCAAAAAGCGCACAAAACCAAAAATTTTTGAAAAATTCTGAATTCAAAATTTTTTTCGAAAATTTCGAAAATATTTAGTTTTCTTCGCGTTTCATGCCATTTACAGCCACTTTTAATTTTTTGAAAATATCGAAAATTTTTGAAAATTTTAATTTTTTCGAAAATTTTCGAAAAATCGAAAAACGTGGGAAATCGTCCATAAAGCGCAGAAAACCAAAAAATTTTCAAAAATCCTGAATTCAAAATTTTTTTCGAAAATTTCGAAAATCTTTAGTTTTCTTCGCGTTTCATGCCATTTACAGCAACTTTTAATTTTTTGAAAATTTTTGAAAATTTTTGAAAATTTCAATTTTTTCGAAAATTTTCTGAAATTTCGAAAAAAGGGAAATCGTCGAAAATGCTAGGTTAGGTTAGGTTAGGTTAAGTAAGGTTAGGTTAGGTTAGGTTAGGATAGGTTAGGTTAGGTTAGGTTAGGTTAGGTTAGGTTAGGTTAGGTTAGGTTAGGTTAGGTTAGGTTAGGTTAGGTTAGGTTAGGTTAGGTTAGGTTAGGTTAGGTTAGGTTAGGTTAGGTTAGGTTAGGTTAGGTTAGGTTAGGTTAGGTTAGGTTAGGTTAGGTTAGGTTAGGTTATGGTTAGGTTAGGTTAGGTTAGGTTAGGTTAGGTTAGGTTAGGTTAGGTTAGGTTAGGTTAGGTTAGGTTAGGTTATTTTTTTAAATTTTCAATTTTTCGAAAATTTTCGAAAAATCGAAAAACGTGGGAAATCGTCCAAAAAGCGCACAAAACCAAAAATTTTTGAAAAATTCTGAATTCAAAATTTTTTTCGAAAATTTCGAAAATATTTAGTTTTCTTCGCGTTTCATGCCATTTACAGCCACTTTTAATTTTTTGAAAATTTCGAAAATTTTTGAAAATTTTAATTTTTTCGAAAATTTTCGAAAAATCGAAAAACGTGGGAAATCGTCCATAAAGCGCAGAAAACCAAAAAATTTTCAAAAATTCTGAATTCAAAATTTTTTTCGAAAATTTCGAAAATCTTTAGTTTTCTTCGCGTTTCATGCCATTTACAGCAACTTTTAATTTTTTGAAAATTTTTGAAAATTTTTGAAAATTTCAATTTTTTCGAAAATTTTCTGAAATTTCGAAAAAAGGGAAATCGTCGAAAATGCTAGGTTAGGTTAGGTTAGGTTAAGTAAGGTTAGGTTAGGTTAGGTTAGGATAGGTTAGGTTAGGTTAGGTTAGGTTAGGTTAGGTTAGGTTAGGTTAGGTTAGGTTAGGTTAGGTTAGGTTAGGTTAGGTTAGGTTAGGTTAGGTTAGCTTAGGTTAGGTTAGGTTAGGTTAGGTTAGGTTATGTTAGGTTAGGTTAGGTTAGGTTAGGTTAGGTTAGGTTAGGTTAGGTTAGGTTAGGTTAGGTTAGGTTAGGTTAGGTATGGTTAGGTTAGGTTAGGTTAGGTTAGGTTAGGTTAGGTTAGGTTAGGTTAGGTTAGGTTAGGTTATTTTTTTAAATTTTCAATTTTTCGAAAATTTTCGAAAAATCGAAAAACGTGGGAAATCGTCCAAAAAGCGCACAAAACCAAAAAATTTTGAAAAATTCTGAATTCAAAATTTTTTTCGAAAATTTCGAAAATATTTAGTTTTCTTCGCGTTTCATGCCATTTACAGCCACTTTTAATTTTTTGAAAATTTCGAAAATTTTTGAAAATTTTAATTTTTTCGAAAATTTTCGAAAAATCGAAAAACTTGGGAAATCGTCCATAAAGCGCAGAAAACCAAAAAAATTTCAAAAATTCTGAATTCAAATTTTTTTTCGAAAATTTCGAAAATCTTTAGTTTTCTTCGCGTTTCATGCAATTTACAGCAACTTTTAATTTTTTGAAACTTTTTGAAAATTTTCGGAAATTTCGAAAAAAGGGAAATCGTCGAAAATGGTAGGTTAGGTTAGGTTAGGTTAGGTTAGGTTAGGTTAGGTTAGGTTAGGTTAGGTTAGGTTAGGTTAGGTTAGGTTAGGTTAGGTTAGGTTAGGTTAGGTTAGGTTAGGTTAGGTTAGGTTAGGTTAGGTTAGGTTAGGTTAGGTATGGTTAGGTTATGGTTAGGTTAGGTTAGGTTAGGTTAGGTTAGGTTAGGTTAGGTTAGGTTAGGTTAGGTTAGGTTAGGTTAGGTTAGGTTATTTTTTTAAATTTTCAATTTTTCGAAAATTTTCGAAAAATCGAAAAACGTGGGAAATCGTCCAAAAAGCGCACAAAACCAAAATTTTTTGAAAAATTCTGAATTCAAAATTTTTTTCGAAAATTTCGAAAATATTTAGTTTTCTTCGCGTTTCATGCCATTTACAGCCACTTTTAATTTTTTGAAAATTTCGAAAATTTTTGAAAATTTTAATTTTTTCGAAAATTTTCGAAAAATCGAAAAACGTGGGAAATCGTCCATAAAGCGCAGAAAACCAAAAAATTTTCAAAAATTCTGAATTCAAAATTTTTTTCGAAAATTTCGAAAATCTTTAGTTTTCTTCGCGTTTCATGCCATTTACAGCAACTTTTAATTTTTTGAAAATTTTTGAAAATTTTTGAAAATTTCAATTTTTTCGAAAATTTTCTGAAATTTCGAAAAAAGGGAAATCGTCGAAAATGCTAGGTTAGGTTAGGTTAGGTTAAGTAAGGTTAGGTTAGGTTAGGTTAGGATAGGTTAGGTTAGGTTAGGTTAGGTTAGGTTAGGTTAGGTTAGGTTAGGTTAGGTTAGGTTAGGTTAGGTTAGGTTAGGTTAGGTTAGGTTAGGTTAGGTTAGGTTAGGTTAGGTTAGGTTAGGTTAGGTTAGGTTAGGTTAGGTTAGGTTAGGTTAGGTTAGGTTAGGTTAGGTTAGGTTAGGTTAGGTATGGTTAGGTTAGGTTAGGTTAGGTTAGGTTAGGTTAGGTTAGGTTAGGTTAGGTTAGGTTAGGTTAGGTTAGGTTATTTTTTTAAATTTTCAATTTTTCGAAAATTTTCGAAAAATCGAAAAACGTGGGAAATCGTCCAAAAAGCGCACAAAACCAAAAATTTTTGAAAAATTCTGAATTCAAAATTTTTTTCGAAAATTTCGAAAATATTTAGTTTTCTTCGCGTTTTATGCCATTTACAGCCACTTTTAATTTTTTGAAAATTTCGAAAATTTTTGAAAATTTTAATTTTTTCGAAAATTTTCGAAAAATCGAAAAACGTGGGAAATCGTCCATAAAGCGCAGAAAACCAAAAAATTTTCAAAAATTCTGAATTCAAAATTTTTTTCGAAAATTTCGAAAATCTTTAGTTTTCTTCGCGTTTCATGCCATTTACAGCAACTTTTAATTTTTTGAAAATTTTTGAAAATTTTTGAAAATTTCAATTTTTTCGAAAATTTTCTGAAATTTCGAAAAAAGGGAAATCGTCGAAAATGCTAGGTTAGGTTAGGTTAGGTTAAGTAAGGTTAGGTTAGGTTAGGTTAGGATAGGTTAGGTTAGGTTAGGTTAGGTTAGGTTAGGTTAGGTTAGGTTAGGTTAGGTTAGGTTAGGTTAGGTTAGGTTAGGTTAGGTTAGGTTAGGTTAGGTTAGGTTAGGTTAGGTTAGGTTAGGTTAGGTTAGGTTAGGTTAGGTTAGGTTAGGTTAGGTTAGGTTAGGTTAGGTTAGGTTAGGTATGGTTAGGTTAGGTTAGGTTAGGTTAGGTTAGGTTAGGTTAGGTTAGGTTAGGTTATTTTTTTAAATTTTCAATTTTTCGAAAATTTTCGAAAAATCGAAAAACGTGGGAAATCGTCCAAAAAGCGCACAAAACCAAAAATTTTTGAAAAATTCTGAATTCAAAATTTTTTTCGAAAATTTCGAAAATATTTAGTTTTCTTCGCGTTTCATGCCATTTACAGCCACTTTTAATTTTTTGAAAATTTCGAAAATTTTTGAAAATTTTAATTTTTTCGAAAATTTTCGAAAAATCGAAAAACTTGGGAAATCGTCCATAAAGCGCAGAAAACCAAAAAAATTTCAAAAATTCTGAATTCAAATTTTTTTTCGAAAATTTCGAAAATCTTTAGTTTTCTTCGCGTTTCATGCAATTTACAGCAACTTTTAATTTTTTGAAACTTTTTGAAAATTTTCGGAAATTTCGAAAAAAGGGAAATCGTCGAAAATGGTAGGTTAGGTTAGGTTAGGTTAGGTTAGGTTAGGTTAGGTTAGGTTAGGTTAGGTTAGGTTAGGTTAGGTTAGGTTAGGTTAGGTTAGGTTAGGTTAGGTTAGGTTAGGTTAGGTTAGGTTAGGTTAGGTTAGGTTAGGTTAGGTTAGGTTAGGTTAGGTTAGGTTATTTTTTTAAATTTTCAATTTTTCGAAAATTTTCGAAAAATCGAAAAACGTGGGAAATCGTCCAAAAAGCGCACAAAACCAAAAAATTTTGAAAAATTCTGAATTCAAAATTTTTTTCGAAAATTTCGAAAATATTTAGTTTTCTTCGCGTTTCATGCCATTTACAGCCACTTTTAATTTTTTGAAAATTTCGAAAATTTTTGAAAATTTTAATTTTTTCGAAAATTTTCGAAAAATCGAAAAACTTGGGAAATCGTCCATAAAGCGCAGAAAACCAAAAAATTTTCAAAAATTCTGAATTCAAATTTTTTTTCGAAAATTTCGAAAATCTTTAGTTTTCTTCGCGTTTCATGCAATTTACAGCAACTTTTAATTTTTTGAAACTTTTTGAAAATTTTCGGAAATTTCGAAAAATGGGAAATCGTCGAAAATGGTAGGTTAGGTTAGGTTAGGTTAGGTTAGGTTAGGTTAGGTTAGGTTAGGTTAGGTTAGGTTAGGTTAGGTTAGGTTAGGTTAGGTTAGGTTAGGTTAGGTTAGGTTAGTTTAGGTTAGGTTAGGTTAGGTATGGTTAGGTTAGGTTAGGTTAGGTTAGGTTAGGTTAGGTTAGGTTAGGTTAGGTTAGGTTAGGTTAGGTTAGGTTAGGTTAGGTAAGGTTAGGTTAGGTTATTTTTTTAAATTTTCAATTTTTCGAAAATTTTCGAAAAATCGAAAAACGTGGGAAATCGTCCAAAAAGCGCACAAAACCAAAAATTTTTGAAAAATTCTGAATTCAAAATTTTTTTCGAAAATTTCGAAAATATTTAGTTTTCTTCGCGTTTCATGCCATTTACAGCCACTTTTAATTTTTTGAAAATTTCGAAAATTTTTGAAAATTTTAATTTTTTCGAAAATTTTCGAAAAATCGAAAAACTTGGGAAATCGTCCATAAAGCGCAGAAAACCAAAAAATTTTCAAAAATTCTGAATTCAAATTTTTTTTCGAAAATTTCGAAAATCTTTAGTTTTCTTCGCGTTTCATGCAATTTACAGCAACTTTTAATTTTTTGAAACTTTTTGAAAATTTTCGGAAATTTCGAAAAAAGGGAAATCGTCGAAAATGGTAGGTTAGGTTAGGTTAGGTTAGGTTAGGTTAGGTTAGGTTAGGTTAGGTTAGGTTAGGTTAGGTTAGGTTAGGTTAGGTTAGGTTAGGTTAGGTTAGGTTAGGTTAGGTTAGGTTAGGTATGGTTAGGTTAGGATAGGTTAGGTTAGGTTAGGTTAGGTTAGGTTAGGTTAGGTTAGGTTAGGTTAGGTTAGGTTAGGTTATTTTTTTAAATTTTCAATTTTTCGAAAATTTTCGAAAAATCGAAAAACGTGGGAAATCGTCCAAAAAGCGCACAAAAAAAAAATTTTTGAAAAATTCTGAATTCAAAATTTTTTTCGAAAATTTCGAAAAATATTTAGTTTTCTTCGCGTTTCATGCCATTTACAGCCACTTTTAATTTTTTGAAAATTTCGAAAATTTTTGAAAATTTTAATTTTTTCGAAAATTTTCGAAAAATCGAAAAACGTGGGAAATCGTCCATAAAGCGCAGAAAACCAAAAAATTTTCAAAAATTCTGAATTCAAATTTTTTTTCGAAAATTTCGAAAATCTTTAGTTTTCTTCGCGTTTCATGCCATTTACAGCAACTTTTAATTTTTTGAAAATTTTTGAAAATTTTTGAAAATTTCAATTTTTTCGAAAATTTTCTGAAATTTCGAAAAAAGGGAAATCGTCGAAAATGCTAGGTTAGGTTAGGTTAGGTTAGGTTAGGTAAGGTTAGGTTAGGTTAGGTTAGGATAGGTTAGGTTAGGTTAGGTTAGGTTAGGTTAGGTTAGGTTAGGTTAGGTTAGGTTAGGTTAGGTTAGGTTAGGTTAGGTTAGGTTAGGTTAGGTTAGGTTAGGTTAGGTTAGGTTAGGTTAGGTTAGGTTAGGTTAGGTTAGGTTAGGTTAGGTTAGGTATGGTTAGGTTAGGTTATTTTAGGTTAGGTTAGGTTAGGTTAGGTTAGGTTAGGTTAGGTTAGGTTATTTTTTTAAATTTTCAATTTTTCGAAAATTTTCGAAAAATCGAAAAACGTGGGAAATCGTCCAAAAAGCGCACAAAACCAAAAATTTTTGAAAAATTCTGAATTCAAAATTTTTTTCGAAAATTTCGAAAATATTTAGTTTTCTTCGCGTTTCATGCCATTTACAGCCACTTTTAATTTTTTGAAAATTTCGAAAATTTTTGAAAATTTTAATTTTTTCGAAAATTTTCGAAAAATCGAAAAACTTGGGAAATCGTCCATAAAGCGCAGAAAACCAAAAAAATTTCAAAAATTCTGAATTCAAATTTTTTTTCGAAAATTTCGAAAATCTTTAGTTTTCTTCGCGTTTCATGCAATTTACAGCAACTTTTAATTTTTTGAAACTTTTTGAAAATTTTCGGAAATTTCGAAAAAAGGGAAATCGTCGAAAATGGTAGGTTAGGTTAGGTTAGGTTAGGTTAGGTTAGGTTAGGTTAGGTTAGGTTAGGTTAGGTTAGGTTAGGTTAGGTTAGGTTAGGTTAGGTTAGGTTAGGTTAGGTTAGGTTAGGTTAGGTTAGGTTAGGTTAGGTTAGGTTAGGTATGGTTAGGTTAGGTTAGGTTAGGTTAGGTTAGGTTAGGTTAGGTTAGGTTAGGTTAGGTTAGGTTATTTTTTTAAATTTTCAATTTTTCGAAAATTTTCGAAAAATCGAAAAACGTGGGAAATCGTCCAAAAAGCGCACAAAACCAAAAATTTTTGAAAAATTCTGAATTCAAATTTTTTTCGAAAATTTCGAAAATATTTAGTTTTCTTCGCGTTTCATGCCATTTACAGCCACTTTTAATTTTTTGAAAATTTCGAAAATTTTTGAAAATTTTAATTTTTTCGAAAATTTTCGAAAAATCGAAAAACTTGGGAAATCGTCCATAAAGCGCAGAAAACCAAAAATTTTTCAAAAATTCTGAATTCAAATTTTTTTTCGAAAATTTCGAAAATCTTTAGTTTTCTTCGCGTTTCATGCAATTTACAGCAACTTTTAATTTTTTGAAACTTTTTGAAAATTTTCGGAAATTTCGAAAAATGGGAAATCGTCGAAAATGGTAGGTTAGGTTAGGTTAGGATAGGTTAGGTTAGGTTAGGTTAGGTTAGGTTAGGTTAGGTTAGGTTAGGTTAGGTTAGGTTAGGTTAGGTTAGGTTAGGTTAGGTTAGGTTAGGTTAGGTTAGGTTAGGTTAGGTTAGGTTAGGTTAGGTTAGGTTAGGTTAGGTTAGGTTAGGTTAGGTTAGGTTAGGTTAGGTTAGGTTAGGTTAGGTTAGGTTAGGTTAGGTTAGGTTAGGTTAGGTTAGGTTAGGTTATTTTTTTAAATTTTCAATTTTTCGAAAATTTTCGAAAAATCGAAAAACGTGGGAAATCGTCCAAAAAGCGCACAAAACCAAAAATTTTTGAAAAATTCTGAATTCAAAATTTTTTTCGAAAATTTCGAAAATATTTAGTTTTCTTCGCGTTTCATGCCATTTACAGCCACTTTTAATTTTTTGAAAATTTCGAAAATTTTTGAAAATTTTAATTTTTTCGAAAATTTTCGAAAAATCGAAAAACTTGGGAAATCGTCCATAAAGCGCAGAAAACCAAAAAATTTTCAAAAATTCTGAATTCAAATTTTTTTTCGAAAATTTCGAAAATCTTTAGTTTTCTTCGCGTTTCATGCAATTTACAGCAACTTTTAATTTTTTGAAACTTTTTGAAAATTTTCGGAAATTTCGAAAAAAGGGAAATCGTCGAAAATGGTAGGATAGGTTAGGTTAGGTTAGGTTAGGTTAGGTTAGGTTAGGTTAGGTTAGGTTAGGTTAGGTTAGGTTAGGTTAGGTTAGGTTAGGTTAGGTTAGGTTAGGTTAGGTTAGGTTAGGTTAGGTTAGGTTAGGTTAGGTTAGGTTAGGTTAGGTATGGTTAGGTTAGGTTAGGTTAGGTTAGGTTAGGTTAGGTTAGGTTAGGTTAGGTTAGGTTAGGTTAGGTTAGGTTAGGTTATTTTTTTAAATTTTCAATTTTTCGAAAATTGTCGAAAAATCGAAAAACGTGGGAAATCGTCCAAAAAGCGCACAAAACCAAAAATTTTTGAAAAATTCTGAATTCAAAATTTTTTTCGAAAATTTCGAAAATATTTAGTTTTCTTCGCGTTTCATGCCATTTACAGCCACTTTTAATTTTTTGAAAATTTCGAAAATTTTTGAAAATTTTAATTTTTTCGAAAATTTTCGAAAAATCGAAAAACTTGGGAAATCGTCTATAAAGCGCAGAAAACCAAAAAATTTTCAAAAATTCTGAATTCAAATTTTTTTTCGAAAATCTTTAGTTTTCTTCGCGTTTCATGCAATTTACAGCAACTTTTAATTTTTTGAAACTTTTTGAAAATTTTCGGAAATTTCGAAAAAAGGGAAATCGTCGAAAATGGTAGGTTAGGTTAGGTTAGGTTAGGTTAGGTTAGGTTAGGTTAGGTTAGGTTAGGTTAGGTTAGGTTAGGTTAGGTTAGGTTAGGTTAGGTTAGGTTAGGTTAGGTTAGGTTAGGTTAAATTAGGTTAGGTTAGGTTAGGTTAGGTTAGGTATGGTTAGGTTAGGTTAGGTTAGGTTAGGTTAGGTTAGGTTAGGTTAGGTTAGGTTAGGTTAGGTTAGGTTAGGTTATTTTTTTAAATTTTCAATTTTTCGAAAATTTTCGAAAAATCGAAAAACGTGGGAAATTGTCCAAAAAGCGCACAAAACCAAAAATTTTTGAAAAATTCTGAATTCAAAATTTTTTTCGAAAATTTCGAAAATATTTAGTTTTCTTCGCGTTTCATGCCATTTACAGAAACTTTTAATTTTTTGAAAATTTCGAAAATTTTTGAAAATTTTAATTTTTTCGAAAATTTTCGAAAAATCGAAAAACTTGGGAAATCGTCCATAAAGCGCAGAAAACCAAAAAATTTTCAAAAATTCTGAATTCAAATTTTTTTTCGAAAATTTCGAAAATCTTTAGTTTTCTTCGCGTTTCATGCAATTTACAGCAACTTTTAATTTTTTGAAACTTTTTGAAAATTTTCGGAAATTTTGAAAAAAGGGAAATCGTCGAAAATGGTAGGTTAGGTTAGGTTAGGTTAGGTTAGGTTAGGTTAGGTTAGGTTAGGTTAGGTTAGGTTAGGTTAGGTTAGGTTAGGTTAGGTTAGGTTAGGTTATGTTAGGTTAGGTTAGGTTAGGTTAGGTTAGGTTAGGTTTGGTTAGGTTAGGTTACGTTAGGTTAGGTTAGGTTAGGTTAGGTTACGTTAGGTTAGGTTAGGTTAGGTTAGGTTAGGTTAGGTTATTTTTTTAAATTTTCAATTTTTCGAAAATTTTCGAAAAATCGAAAAACGTGGGAAATCGTCCAAAAAGCGCACAAAACCAAAAATTTTTGAAAAATTCTGAATTCAAAATTTTTTTCGAAAATTTCGAAAATATTTAGTTTTCTTCGCGTTTCATGCCATTTACAGCCACTTTTAATTTTTTGAAAATTTCGAAAAATTTTGAAAATTTTAATTTTTTCGAAAATTTTCGAAAAATCGAAAAACGTGGGAAATCGTCCATAAAGCGCAGAAAACCAAAAAAATTTCAAAAATTCTGAATTCAATTTTTTTTTCGAAAATTTCGAAAATCTTTAGTTTTCTTCGCGTTTCATGCCATATACAGCAACTTTTAATTTTTTGAAAATTTTTGAAAATATCAATTTTTTCGGAAATTTTCGGAAATTTCGAAAAACGGGAAATCGTCGAATAAGCTAGGTTAGGTTAGGTTAATTTAGGTTAGGTAAGGTTAGGTTAGGTTAGGTTAGGTTAGGTTACGTTATGTTAGGTTAGGTTAGGTTAGGTTACGTTACGTTAGGTTAGGTTAGGTTAGTTTAGGTTAGGTTAGGTTAGGTTAGGTTACGTTAGGTTAGGTTAGGTTAGGTTAGGTTACGTTAGGTTAGGTTAGGTTAGGTTAGGTTAGGTTATTTTTTTAAATTTTCAATTTTTAGAAAATTTTCGAAAAATCGAAAAACGTGCGAAATCGTCCAAAAAGCGCACAAAGCAAAAAAATTTTGAAAAATTCTGAATTCAAATTTTTTTCGAAAATTTCGAAAATATTTAGTTTTCTTCGCGTTTCATGCCGTTTGCAGCCACTTTTTTAAATTTTTTGAAAATTTCGAAAAAAATTTAAAATTTCAATTTTTTCGAAAATTTTCAAAAAATCGAAAATGTGGGAAATCGTCCAAAAAGCGCACAAAACCAAAAAAATTTCAAAAATTCTGAATTCAAATTTTTTTTCGAAAATTTCGAAAATCTTTAGTTGGGTGTCTTATAGATGCTCGTGAAGTACAACCTGGTGGCATAGGGGCTGTGTAGTGGCGACATATGCAATAATCGTTTATAGTGCTTCTTTCATTGAGCTGTAGTTTACGAAATCCCACCTGTTTTCATAAATGATGGAAGATATTTAGATTATGGAAATGTTTATTAGTTGGTGTCTTATAGGTGATGTTGGTCGGACTTTTCAAATGACTCAGGTCGCGAGACGTTTTCGCCCTTCTGCAAAATTACTTGTGAGAAATTATCGCGCAGGGAGAATGTCGGTGCTGAATTTGCGTGATGTCTTGAGTGCCAACATGAAATGTGAGGAGGATAAGTTCGTGTTGGAAACGACATGGACGATTTCACTGGGTGATTTATAGGTAGACGTGCAGGTATTCAAGAGTTGTGTCTGGTATCAATCTGAGCAGGGTGTCGAAGGTTGCTCTGTGCAGTAACATAACGGCGACCGACAGGTTATGTGACAAATGTGCCCTAGGATGTAGGCGATGTAGATGCAAATTGTGGGCTACTTGTTTCATAGTGCTTCGTGCGAAGTTGATTGAGCTGTAGTTTATTGGGTGTGGTTGGATTCATAAATTATTTTATGATTTTTGAGGTTATGGAAGTGATTGGTAGTTGGTTTCTTATAGGCGAAGTTGGTAGCTCGTTTCGCCTTAATTTTTTTCTTTACTTCCTCTCGTTTTTAAAGGAGAAGATGTGTCACTAATGGTAGTCACGGAATAAAGTTTGAGGTCTTCATAATTTTACAGTCTTTGGAGTGGTATTTCAGTCAGCATTTGGTTCGGCAGTGCCGTGTAGTGTTCGCGGACGTTCATGTACCTCAGGTGTATTGTCGGTAGATGACAGGACAGTTCGTCAGGGTGCGCACATATTGATCATTGAATATCCCTCATGCTCCGCCGGTGGCGGAATGTGTTCTCTGTTTTTCAGACGTTGCCGTCCCTGCGTGCGAGAAAATGGCGCAGCTCCTCTGCTGTTATTGTTTACTTCGGACGGCGTGATGGTAGGATGCATGCCCAGTCGAGTGCAGCTTTACTCTCTTATATTTCCAATGCTTGCAAGTTTATTTTAACTGATGTTTGTCATCTTTCTCCTGTGTGAAGTACGTAAAGTGGGAAATATTTTGGTTGCACGAAAGGCCGGATTAGTTGCCAGTAGGTTATTAATGTGGTGTAGAGTGCCTTCGTAGTAAGAATTAATACTGGTCTCTCAATGCGGATGTTTATTTCTGTACATGGTTTTGTTTCAGGTAGGCGTGAATGCAAGCATATGGGATACTTCAGCCGTTATGCAGTTTCGAGTCCATCATTACTACGGAGGTAGCAAGACTTTGCTCCGGTAGCTGACATGACCATTGTGCATGATGGACACAATTCATCAGTCGATGCGATTGGGATGACCCACAGACTCGTGGTGGCAGCCTCTGTTTTTGTGACTTGCATGTGGAAATTCAGTAGCTGTTGATTTAAATTTGTGCAAGAGCTTATCGCAGTGAAGAAGCTAGAAGTAAGCAGCTAGGGTTACAGGTTGTAATGTTGGTTATGTGGCCACCACACCACACCACACCACAGTTGCCCACTTTTGATTCCTAGTGACCAAGTATGGGGTGTTCGTAGCATGCCTCACAATGCCACAAGGAAGACCTCAGGCCCTCGTGCGATTATATACCTTGCTTTCCGAGGAGGTGTACTGTTATAGATTTAGTGGGAGTGCCTAGTCTGTCTCAAAGAGGAGTTTGAGATCAGGGCATGTGCTGAGTAGCAACTTTCATGTGAACTGTAGCTGTAGTGTGTGTTTACTGGCATCAACGAAGACATGGAGGACCAATTTGTCTGAATATCAGTGTTTCAGAAGATCAGTTGTGTGCGTGATGGGGAAGCAGCTTTTTTGGAGTTGGAGATGTGAAGAACGAAACAGAAGGAAGCACCTGGAGTGTTTGTTACTTGGATAAGGAATTGCATTATTCAGGTATGTTAGAGAGTAGAGTTTGTTTGCATTCCATAGATCCTTCTTAGGAGTAATCCAAAGGCTGCAGTACAAGTCATTTCATACAATAAACATAAACTTCAGGACTTCATTCAATATACGTAAACCTCGGTACTTTTGACACAATTACAAGAACGTGTTTCACATATGAATGTACATAACCTTCAGATTTTGCAATTCAAGTATGAAAGCTAATTTCAGTGCAGGCTTGAATACATTTATATCACAATTTAGAGTTTTAATTGTTGGTTGGTGATTATTAAATAACTTGACACGTGTAAAGTACACTCCTCTTTGACATTTAGCAGGGTTTACATCTTGTAATTAAATTATGTACATCTGTATTTCTTTTAAAATTATCCAACTTTTCCACCACAAATGATAGCAAGCAGAGTATAAATTCACTTGCAAGTGGAAGTATATTAAATTTACGAAATAATTCTCTACAAGGTAAGCTGCTTTTGACACCTGCCATTGTTGTGATTATTTTCTTTTGCATGTAAAAAGCCTTATTACTGTCTGTTGAATTCCCCCAAAATATTAATCCATAAGACACCACAGAGTGGAAATAAGCAAAGTAAACTAGCTTTATAGTATCTATTGTCATGGGTGGTATGACTGTTCTGATGGCAAGGCACGCAGAGCTTAATTAGGGAATAATATACTCAGTGTGCTTCTTCCAATCTGAGGTGTTGTCAACTTGTAAGCCAAGGAAATTGTTTGTTTCAACTTCCGCGATTAATTTCTCATCACCGTAACCTCTCCTTTTGCCTCTGTACGTAGGTACATGCACATTCACAACATTCCCTAGGGTGGAATGCTCACCTCGGGAGCTTACAGAGTTGTTCACGCCGACATTGTCGGTGCCCCGGCATATTCCTGCAGGCAGTCCACATCCCTTCTGTACTCACGTTTTCGGGCATATGTATTGTGCAGTGTTGATGGATGTCGTTCCGTGCGCCGTGATGTCCGCTCGCTTGCTCTGTGTTGGGGTACTGAAGTATGTATTTTCATTAATGTTCTAGGACACCGGCCATGCCGTCATCATGAAGTTACCTCCTTCAGTTCCCTCTGGGTGTTCTGTTTGACAAGGCTGGGGTGAAGAACCAGAACGATATTGGCCGCAGTTAGATGACCTGTTACTGGCGAGTAAAACCTCTGTGTTGTGCGCCAGACACAAGATAGGGCGTTGGACCAACATTTCTCAAAGAGAGAGCATATTAATTGGCTCACAAAGTGCAGCTTATGTATAGAGCTACAATAACTTGATGTGAGTGAGTGTGTGTGTGTGTGTGTCTGTCTGTCTGTTCATAAGAGGCACCAGTACAAGAAGTAGGACACTGTCTTCTGACTTCATATCACAAAGAATATTAACTGGATGAATATTCGGAATATGTACCAAGTTGGAAGAGGAATACTTTTTCTGCCAAGCAACGGTAATGCTCTGACAGAGGCTGACTGCATGTTGGATGTTTGTTCTTACGTGTCTAATCCCCTGTATGTCTATGAACGGCATTCCCCCCCGCCCCCATTTCAGATTAAGTATTTGAATAAGCAGGAGGCACCCATTAGATAAAATAAGTTGGCATGAGATTGTTCCATTTCGGACGACTTTGCCTCCAATGTCTGTGAAAGTGGCCCCTTGAGATTCTAGATTTCTTGTGTATCTTACACCTTTCCTGGTATATTGCAGGAGGAGTGCACCAACACTAGACAGACTGACATCCGAGAGAAGACCGCTTGTGTCCCCGATGGTTGGCCGTCCTGTTGCTGAGTGCGTACATGGAGAAGAGGACTGAATGCAGCATGTAAATTTTGTGTGCCTCTGGAGAGGTGGTGCAGTTTTCTGTTATTTAACCCATTGACAGGGGCTTGCTCTGTTGTGGTAATTGTGTTGCAAGTGTGATAGCAACTTAGATATGAATCATGTGAACGTGTAAGGTGTGGATGTCTAGTTATGTGTGTGGGGTGTTCTACGGAGTGTAGTAAAATAGTAGAAATGTCGGCCGCAATCACATTGCGTTGATAAGAGTCTGCTTCATAGTGTGGTGGCCAACACATCTCGGAATGAGAGAGAGTTTGTCATGTGTGACAGGCTGTAAGTTGCAGGTGCTCTTGGCTTTGGCCGCAGCTTGTCACCAAAGATGTGATTCCTCTTCCTGGAAAGAATATGTTATTTCGTTTTATCTGCTTCATCCCATTTCACATTCTCAGTTCAAGCTAATGCCACAGGAAGATCTTCAAAACGTCAGTCATTGTGAATCTGTTCGGAAGCAGATGGGGGGGGCTCTGCAGTTTCACTCGTTTAGGAAGTGCGGTGATGAAGATCTCTGGCATAGCTATACCGGACAGTCTTGATAATAGTGGGTGTCCGTTCTCTGACCCAGGAGGGCTTTAAAAGTGTGCTGACCACGCATTACTTAGTTTGTATTTTCTTCATGTAAATCTGTAAAGAGATGTCAAAGCGGGAGGTAACGGGAATACTTAGTGATCATCACCGAGAGGGAGTTTCCAAACAGTCGTTAACGGGAGATGCGCAATAGCAGTTGTCCTATGATCGAAAAGTGTGACTTGCCAGTGATGAGATTGCTTTTTGTAAGTCAGGTAAGTGCAATGAGTTTTATGGATTCTGTGTGATTTTCTGCAAGTGGTTTTCAGCGAATATTGCCGGCATTAATTTTGTTGGTAGTGTATTAAGTGTTGATTGCTGCATGTGCCAAAATGAAGTCTGACGAAGGGAAGTTGGAGTTGTTGAAGTACGGTCACCAGTGGGCTGGGTCGTTGGGTGTGTTATAGATGCTCGTGAAGTACAACCTGGTGGCAGAGGGGCTGTGTAGTGGCGACATATGCAATAATCGTTTATAGTGCTTCGTTCATTGAGCTGTAGTTTACGAAATCCCACAATTACTTGTGAGAAATTATCGCGCAGGGAGAATGTCGGTGCTGAATTTGCGTGATGTCTTGAGTGCCAACATGAAATGTGAGGAGGATAAGTTCGTGTTGGAAAGGACGTGGACGATTTCACTGGGTGATTTATAGGTAGACGTGCATGTATTCAAGATTTGTGTCTGGTATCAATCTCAGCAGGGTGTCGAAGGTTGCTCTGTGCAGTAACATTCCGGCGACCGAGAGGTTATGTGACAAATGTGCCCTAGGATGTAGGCGATGTAGATGCAAATTGTGGGCTACTTGTTTCATAGTGCTTCGTGCTAAGTTGATTGAGCTGTAGTTTATTGGGTGTGGTTGGATACATAAATTATATTATGATTTTTGAGGTTATGGAAGTGATTGGTAGTTGGTTTCTTATAGTTGGTAGCTCGTTTCGCCTTTTTTTTTCTTTACTTCCTGTCGTTTTTAAGGGAGAAGATGTGTCACTAATGGTAGTCACGGAATAAAGTTTGAGGTCTTCATAATTTTACAGTCTTTCGAGTGGTATTTCAGTCAGCATTTGGTTCGGCAGTGCCGTGTAGTGTTCGTGGACGGGCATGTACCTCAGGTGTATTGTCGGTAGATGACAGGACAGTTCGTCAGGGTGCGCACATATTGATCATTGAATATGCCTCATGCACCGCCGGTGACGGGATGTGTTCGCTGTTTTTCAGACGTTGCCGTCCCTGCGTGCGAGAAAATGGCGCAGCTCCTCTGCTGTTATTGTTTACTTCGGACGGCGTGATGGTAGGATGCATGGCCAGTCGAGTGCAGCTTTACTCTCATATATTGCCAGGGCTTGTAAGTTTATTTGAACTGATGTTTGTCATCTTTCTCCTGTGTGAAGTACGTAAAGTGGGAAATATTTTGGTTGCACGAAAGGCCGGATTAGTTGCCAGTAGGTTATTAATGTGGTGTAGAGTGCCTTCGTAGTAAGAATTAATACTGGTCTCTCAATGCGGATGTTTATTTCTGTACATGGTTTTGTTTCAGGTAGGCGTGAATGCAAGCATATGGGATACTTCAGCCGTTATGCAGTTTCGAGTCCATCATTACTACGGAGGTAGCAAGACTTTGCTCCGGTAGCTGACATGACCATTGTGCGTGATGGACACAATTCATCAGTCGATGCGGTTGGGATGACCCACAGACTCGTGGTGGCAGCCTCTGTTTTTGTGACTTGCATGTGGAAATTCAGTAGCTGTTGATTTAAATTTGTGCAAGAGCTTATCGCAGTGAAGAAGCTAGAAGTAAGCAGCTAGGGTTACAGGTTGTAATGTTGGTTACGTGGCCACTGCACCACAGTTGCCCACTTTTGATTCCTAGTGACCAAGTATGGGGTGTTCGTATGATGCCTCACAATGCCACAAGGAAGACCTCAGGCCCTCGTGCGATTACCTTGCTTTCCGAGGAGGTGTACTGTTATAGATTTAGTGGGAGTGCCTAGTCTGTCTCAAAGAGGAGTTTGAGATCAGGGGATGTGCTGAGTAGCAACTTTCATGTGAACTGTAGCTGTAGTGTGTGTGGACTGGTTTCAACGAAGACATGGCAGACCAATTTGTCTGAATATCAGCGTTTGAGAAGATCAGTTGTGTGCGTGATGGGGAAGCAGCTTATTTGGAGTTGGAGTTGTGAAGAACCAGACAGAACGAAGCACCTGGAGTGTTTGTGACTTGGATAAGGAATTGCATTATTCAGGTATGTTAGAGAGTAGAGTTTCTTTGCATTCCATAGATCCTTCTTAGGACTAAACCATGGGATGCAGAGCAAGTCATTTCATACAGTAAACATAAACTTCAGGACTTCATTCAATATACTTTTGACACAATTACAAGAACGTGTTTCACATATGAATGTACATAACCTTCAGATTTTGCAATTCAAGTATGAAAGCTAATTTCAGTGCAGGCTTGAATACATTTATATCACAATTTAGAGTTTTAATTGTTGGTTGGTGATTATTAAATAACTTGACACGTGTAAAGTACACTCCTCTTTGACATTTAGCAGGGTTTACATCTTGTAATTAAATTATGTACATCTGTATTTCTTTTAAAATTATCCAACTTTTCCACCACAAATGATAGCAAGCAGAGTATAAATTCACTTGCAAGTGGAAGTATATTAAATTTACGAAATTATTCTCTATAAGGTAAGCAGCTTTTGACACCTGCCATTGTTGTGATTATTTTCTTTTGCATGTAAAAAGCCTTATTAGTGTGTGTGATAAGGAATTGCATTATTGAGGTATGTTAGAGAGTAGAGTTTCTTTGCATTCCATAGATCCTTCTTAGGAGTAATCCAAAGGATGCAGTACAAGTCATTTCATACAATAAACATAAACTTCAGGACTTCATTCAATATATGTAAACCTCAGTACTTTTGACACAATGCAAGGACGTGTTTCACATGTGAATGTACATAACCTTCAGATTCTGCAATACAGGTATTAAAAAAAATTACAAATTAATATACATAAACCTCAGAATTTTAAATAGAAATGCAAAACCACTTTAAATATAGATTATAGATATACATAAAACTGAAGAAATTTCAGCAGAGGTGAAATAAACTGCAGAATGGAAAGTGTGAGTGATGAGGTGACCTCTCAATGCACGCTTGAACACCTTTAAATCATTTAGAGTTTAAATTGTTGGTGGAAGATTATTAAATAACTTGGTACGCGTATAGTACGTTCCTTTTTGACGTTTATTAGGGTTAGCATAGACTATACAAAAATTATATGCTTGTAGTTAATTTTTATTTCAATGTTGTTGAGATTTGTCAAACTTGTTTCCACTTGCAAAATAAAAGTCTAGGTGTCCATGAAACCCAAAGTTTCTGGAAATAAATATGACATGCGCCCTGATGTGGAGAAAAGGTGTTTAGAGTATTACAGTAAGTGCAGTACGTGAAAGTATTATAACAATGCCGCATGGAAGTTACTGTAACTAAAACATTTGACTTCCCTTACTCGTTATAACTTGAAACTGTTGGTTGTGTTTTCCAGTTCGTGGAGACAGCATCTAGTGCTCAGAAGTCAAGCACGACGGATCCGTTCTACCGTCGTCAGTGCTGGGAAATAATTTGCTGTTTCTTGGTGGCATCCCTGAATTTTAATGATGATGAGAATAGAGCGCAGCAGCTTTTCTCCTGTCCAAGGTATATAAGAGCAGTTGGAGGCAGAAGAATATTGTCAAACTAACCTCATTCTTGATATTAAAATAGTGTACAAAATAAAAGATGTTTTTCCAGCCTGATGGTACTAACATGACATAACAGATTGTTAATCACTGGCTTTTCTTCGCAGAATTGTAAGCGAGTCCCAAGGCAGTCTATGAGGCACTGATATAGATTTTTCTCTGAGCACCCAGAACTCATTATTTACTGGTACAGTGAGCCCGTTAGAGGCTGTATCACAATTAGTTTGGGTTTAGTATCCTGCCAGTACCAGGAGGCTTCTACAAGTAATGTGTTTCTTTGTCATATCATAAACCCAGATTTCCCATTTGCTCTGTGCCTCTTACATCAGTTGCTGATTTAGGAAGCAGCTACTGCATTGGCCACTGTTGTGACCATTGAACATTAGGATGTGAGTGTAATTATCTTTACTCATTGTGATTCGCTGTTGCAGTTTTGATGATCCACATGTGGAGATCTCCGCAGTCCATTGGATTCCGTACAGATTGCAGGACAAGCAAGCCAGAGCCACTCACCAGATGGCAGTCACAGGTAAGTTCATCCATTTGAGTAAATTGTTTAATAAACTTCTTTTCTGAATTATAATGCCATTATTGAAAGAAGAAGAAGAAAGTGTTGAAGACCTTTTTTCCTGAAAAGTAGCAAATGGTTTTAATGAAATGAAGAACTTGTCTATTTCTTCTATTGACACTACAAAGAAACAATGAAGAACGTGATTTTTCTTTGCCAGTTTAAGGAACCACATTTTGAGGCTGACCTCCACATAGTTCTATAATTGAGAATGCATGGAGTGTACCTCCATGCTCCCACTGCCTCATGGCATTGCGCTTAGTCACAAGGATAACTTCAGCTGATATAGCGAACCATTAAATGTTTAAAAATCATAATCGGTGTTGGTTTTCTGTAAGTCCAAGTGGTGTTAGAACCCAAAGACCACTGTGAGAACCTGAAATCTCTCTTAAAACCACATTTAGTATGTGAACTTGTTGAAAGCGTCTGCTTCATATCTGGAAAAGCCAGTAAGGCCTGTTGTGTATGTTGGTAGGAGTGTTTGTTGCTGCAGCCATGAAAGAGTTACGACGGTGTTCCTTGTGTGTCACTACACAATGGTGGCGATATCACAGGAAGCTGGTGAGTTCAGTTTTATAAATTTAGATTGTTCAACATTGAAACAATTTATATTACTGATGGTGAAGTTTCCACCTTTGCTTCCAGAAGGCATTATAAAGTGGCATTACTGATGGTGATATGGAAAATAAATCTAATTGATACGGCTACCTCTTGCCCCTTGTCGGTTGAATTCACCTTAGTAGTAGAAGTGCTACAGATGTTGGCTGTGTTGTAGTGGCTTGCCATTTCTTAATCTTTCATTTACGTCCTTTCTCCATGACATCAAAACAGGCGAACCTGAAGGGCATGGACCGACTGGTGTTTATAGACTCCCTTGCTGTCATAATGGGGCACGAGGAGAGGGAGCCGTGTAAGCCGGGACACCTCGGCTCCAAACAGACGGCAAGCGAACTGTTCGTTAAATATCCACTGAATCAGTGGCAAGGGAAGTTGCGTGGGTCTGACGTGATGTGTGTGAGTTGTAGAGTTTGTAGTTGCAGTATTATGACGTGTGGAAGCAACAAGTACCTCCGAGTCTTAAAGAGTGCTCGGGTGACCGCACGCCCACAAGTTTGTGCAGAGGCTACTCACTTCTTGATATACAGCGAGAACGTAGGCTCCCGGATTAAGTTGTTGTTGGGGGTGGCCCGCGAGGGGCCTTGGGACCCTTCCTGGAAGGACAGACCCAAAATGCCGTCAACTGGTGCTTGGTAAAAACCGTTCGCTGGCACGAACGCGAAGTCAGGGATGCGGATTCCTCCCACCTGTAACGCATGGATTGCGACTTGTATGCGCCCTGTGAGCTGTGTGAAACAGCTGAACAGCGTACATGTTTAAAATGTGGGTTTCTTGTGTATTTTTGTTTCGCTTTACATGTGGTCTTTCTTTCTCTCGAAGGCTTGTGCTTGCAGAAAATGTTTCTAGAATTACGTTTTTCAATAATATTGTCATGTCACATTCTCTTCCATGGTAAATTGAAACATTTTTGTGAACTAAATATGTTGGAAATTTGTCTTTCTAGATTGTGACGCCTTGTAGTCTTGTACCTGGTGACCAAGGTGGAATGCTGAGGCAATGCATTTCTCCGAAACCTGTTGGATTAGACGGCGTCACAACTCAGAAGACCGCAGTCCACATTATGGCCGCAGCGAAAACTTCTCACCTGCGTGAAATAGCTTATGACACTGATTATGCAGAGGAGAGCAATTTATTTATTTTTTTCGCAAAAAATAAATTGTCGTTTTCACCAGTGAACACTTTACTTGCAATGCAAACATGTTAACAACTGGAGCCTGGGTTTTCTGAACTGAGTACGAGGGTTGATGATTCATACTCACTGTCAGCGTATCCTTGGCAACAGGACCGTACACTTTTATCTCGGCGTACGACAGGGAGATGTTTCCGTACTGCTTCTCCAGGTGGTACGTGTCTGACAGGTTCGCCCTGAAGACGTCGTGGTACTCTGCAGCACAAGAGAAACGCACGCGGATTAACGAGAAACTTGGGCCTGTCACCTAGAGAGAGTCCGACTCTGGAGTCCTCGTCAGTTCTACGCACATCCTCACAATTTATTTCCCGAGAAAAATCGTGGTTCGTGTTTACGTTGTTCGTAAGTTTGCTTAGTTATTCCGGTCTAAATCTGGCAAAGAAACTTAAAATAGACCACGACCTCTTTCTTGTCTCTCTCTCTCTAATTCCGAAAAATCTAATAATTCATTTCATTGTTACATGACTCTTGTCGTTGATACAGCGTCTTTGAAACCGAATGAGCATGTACACAATATTATCTGCCAGTGTGTGTATTTACTCTGAATGTCCCCGCCTAAATCTCCCTTCATTTTATCGCAAGTACAAACGTACAATATTCGTTTGGTATGATTATTAATTCAAAATGGACCCTTGTAAGTGCCACAGCGTTCCGGAAGGGTTTCGCTCGAGTTCCTGGGGTTGAGAGAGAGGGTGGAGGTTCCCAGGCATTGCTCACTCGCCCTTCTTCAAAACTCATTGTGTCTGTGTATTCAGTTCCCACCCGGAAGATACACATGTTCATCGCAAAGATCAGTAATATCTTAAGCATTTACTGAGGCAACAGATTTGTCCGTGACAGAATGGGGCGTCACCTGCCGCTGAGCTGCGAAGATTGTGTTCGAAGTTTCATCGATTTTGGCTACGTACTGCAGTAATACGGCGTCGACTTGCACATCTCGACGGACCCGTGTCCATCAGCACCCTGAACCCTTGGGGAGGAGTCCCTAGGTAGATCTGCCCCAGAAGTCCGATCTGAAATAAAAGTCGAAGAGTAAGAACAAATGAATTGCTGCTAAATTCTTGCAATGTGTTCACATTTCGGTGTTTGTTAATTTCTCATTTCTGGATAAATTTTGTAAAGGATAATTGAATTTGGTGATCAGTTTTTACAAATGTTGCTAGGAGGGGGTTCCTTGGACCTCAGTCGAGCGGAAAAATTATTTGTGGCCTGAGGGCAGAGAAAAGTTTGACCACCCCGATTCAGTCTCGCGACAGGATTCCGTGGCGGCCTCTTGAAGACACGGGAACACGCCTTAGGGCTACATGACAGACGAGGCCACTCAAAAGACAGTCGTCTTCTCAGGAAGGGCTCTGCCCCGTGGATGCTACGCGTTTTATCTACTTACTTTGGGAGCCATTATCACTTCCTCGGTGGTGCCATCTGCTGCTATAATCTGGTGTTTTTCGGCGCCCCGAAAAACTACTTGTTGTAAAGGAACCCTGTTTAGACAGAAAACAAGAACACAAGAGTCAGAAGCTGCGCGTTTTTGTATTGCTATGTCCCGGTTTTCCGTGCGTTCTTTTCCACTCCATTAGACTATGGCATACCCGAGAAACACCCCTCGCTTTCTTTCTGAGTAAATTTTTGTAGCGGCCGGATTGCTGTAATCGTAGATTTTAACACTTTGCATTCTGCTTCTGTTAAAAACCTTTTTCTGTTTGTGTGTTTTCATGGTAACATGTACTTTACGCTATTGAAAAGCCCAAATAGTTAACTTTAATGTTGAGAGACGGCGATCACGTTTATTTTTCTGATCTTATTCACCTGACAAACCCAGATCGAAAAAGCCAGTACTTCTAACGATATTTGTCGTGCGTAACATGCAAAGACTTCCCTGCCCTCTCTTTGTGGAAGACCGTACTAAGTACCGACTGTCGAATCGCAGACAAGCAGTCGCCCTGACGATGGAAATAGTCAGAATTGTTGGACGGTTTAAATGATGAGATTTCTAGATCAATTCGTGATGTTTCACAGGATTACCTCTTTATATACATAGATTGATCTAAGCAATAATGCTGTTGAACTTTATGCGGGTAGGGGGGGGACTTGCGCTATTTGAATATCACCTCGTGCTCTGATTTTACCCGCAGGTGTTCATGTAATATCTCACTGTGTTCAGGTAAATATGTGTCGAAGTCCGCTGGGACTACGAACGGCAGCAACTGTCGCTGTGATCGCACATAGCGGATAGGGCGTGCTGGCGGCATAGTCGCCAGATACCCTCACCGTATTTAGTTCGTTCTGCACGTGTGTCTGAATGGCCTAGTGCCTTTCTTAACACGTGTTAATTGCTTAATTTCCCCAGTTTAAATTCTAACAGTATTTTCATTTCTTCTAGAACTCACCTTACTACGTCGTGGCAGGATGTGGCAACCACGAAGAGGACGACGACGAGCAGTTGAACAGCAGACATCTTGGTGGTGTTGCTTCCAGGTGAGAATGAGGCACACAGCTCCTCCGCTAGCTTATATACCAGCCCTCTCACGATTGCCTGACACCATACGTCTCCTTAGAGGCAGGTGATACTTAATGGCGCGCTCGTGCCTTCTCGAAGTTGGCACCAGCTGGTTGGTGTGTCACATAATTTAAATTTGAATTTGTCTGAAACAGGCATAAGTTATTAACCATTTGGTGTAAGCAATGCAAAATGAATAATTGACAGTCTTGTTAGTTTTGTAGCGACATTAAGAGAAGGCAGGCTGGTATAGTAATGAGTCTTACGAAAATTAGTCAGGAAAGTGTGTAGGAATGTAGAGTGAAGTCCTGGTGTGATCTTCCTTGTGCGTGTAGCGATAGTGCCGCAAAATGTAGAAGATTGTTTGCCAGAATTTTGTGTGGGGTATTGGTTTGACTTATTTGGCTGGATTCTTTCTTTTCGACTCCGGTGCTTTGAACATGTGGTTAAAGATTGTTGACCTGGAAATGATATGATGTAGGTTTAGTGTTTGTGGACCACCTTTGCTGCTCCCTCATAAATATATTTTTGCATAACTCCCTCCTTCTCTCATCTTAGGCTCCCATATCCCCTACCACTTAAACCCTCTGTAATTTTTTTTAGAGGGCAGAAATCAGTTAGGTAAAGCATAGAATACCAAACCCGTTTCTGCCCTCCTTTTATTTCTACAACTTAATACTACTGTAAGAATCCGCTGGGTCTCGAACTGCCGACGTCGTCCTCCGCAGTCTCGTACGTTGCCTCTTCGGCTACGAGGCGTGTGGTAGATTGGGATTCTGGTTGGATTACTTATGTCGATGCAGTACGTAGTTTATTCGTTCGCTACTAGATTTCGTTGTGGCCAAGTTCGCAGACAGAGAGAGAAAAAGGAAGATAGCAGTTGGTAAGATTTGTTGCGTGAATCTAGTCTTTGGAGGTGTGGTATGACTGGAGTATGTAGGTTGTGTGTAGCGAGTTGTTAGTGTTTCGCCTTGGGAGATGTTTGCGTGCTACATTTATTTCAGTTCATAATGGCAAATATTCAGTCTCTTAAAATGCCATAATGCAAGAATCATTGCTGTAAGTTTCTGTGTGCGAACAGTGATATTGGTGGGCTGTTATTAGGTTACGGAATAAGAGACTGGAAATTATGGGGTGTTCTCATTTGTAGGTTGAGGTTATGTGTCGATGATTGTCGAGGAATGATTAAATGAACGCCACGAGGCATTGATAAGTGACATTTATATACTCAGAAGTGTTTATTATTTGCGGGTTTGGTGCCTTGTACAGTTACTCGAATAATTTCAATATGTTTACCTTTGAACGTGAATTAATGCTTGTTTAGCAATGCTGCATGTATGGTGTGCCCCGAGAACAAAAGTGCATATTCAATCAACTGCGTCATCAGAATGCTGTTTGGGTGGGGAAACTTGATAGTTAAAAGTGAATGCATTTTGTCTTTCTGGGAATAGCTGAGGAGAAGAAGCTTAATTGATCCTTGGGATTCAACTGAGGGGAAAGCTGTCTGTCACCTGACCAGCCTGCTGCTTGCCAGGAAATCAGTGGAGTATGTTCAGTACACTTGGCAGGCTCACTTCATATCGCAACAGAAACTTGGCTGTGATCACGAAGGGCACTCCTGTCTGCTACAGATTTATCTGTCTCAACTTGATGTGCACTGTGTAAGTACACGAGCAATATGATGTATTAGATGTGCTTGTCATGTGATAGAGTTAAGTCTGTCCAAGAATATGTGTCACTGTTCATCATTACAGTGCCATATTTAACTTGGTTGTTGTATTTCCTGGTGATCAGATTTTGAATATCACCATATTTGTGGAAAAAAGAAAGGCTTTAATGCTCAGCAAAACTAAAATATGTAGCAGTAACAAATCAGTGACAACCGAAGTTGCATGGGACTGATGTGATGTGTGTGTGGGAAGGAGATGTAGAGTTTTTAGTGACAGTATTATGAAGTGGTGTGGAATAATGTCAGCCCATACGGCTATTTTTTTAGGGGGGTGGTGGGGAAGAAGAGAAAGGTTGTAATATGAATCTGTAAGAGAGGGAGTTTAATTTTTGTCAGGTGGCTGGTTGTGTCACAGTCGTGACCCATATTTAAAGTGATAACTTGTGAATGGGTTTGTAGTGATCATGACAAAATTTGCCTTGTGAAAATGGAAGGTGCTTGTTCATTGGCTAAGATAGAAGTGTTATCTGTGTGGTGAAGTAAAACTGTGTGTTCTTAGAGGAGTGTGATGCATGTATGGAGGTATCTTGTTTTGTTGAATGTGAATGTATTTTCACTTTTTAGGAGTAGCGGAAATAGAGTGATCCTTCAGATTCTACTGAGCTGCATGCTGTGTGTCATCTGACCTGCGTACTGCTTGCCATAGAAGCAGTGAGTACAGATATGAAACTCCATTGTCAATAAATCACTTTACAAGTTACCAACTTGTTGGCGTAGTAAACAAAGAATAAGGACTAACATTTGTACCCTTTGGGGAAAGATTCCCCGTCATTAATGTCCGAAACTAGTGCATTAAGGACACCAACTTCATATAAAAAAAAATAATATCTGGATGAATATTCGGAATATGTACCAAGTTGGAAGAGGAATACTTCTTCTGTCAAGCAACGGTAATGCTCTGACAGAGGCTGACCGCATGTTGGATGTTTGATCTTACGTGTCTAATCCCCGGTAAGTCTATGAACAGCATTCACCCCCCACCCCCATTTCAGATTAAATATTTGAATAAGCAGGAGGCACCCATTAGAAAAATAAGTTGGCATGAGATTGTGCCATTTCAGACGACTTTGCCTCCAATGTCTGTGAAAGTGGCCCCTTGAGATTCTAGATTTCTTGTGTATCTTACACCTTTCCTGGTATATTACAGGAGGAGTGCACCAACACTAGACAGACTGACATCCGAGAGAAGACCGCTTGTGTCCCCGATGGTTGGCCGTCCTGTTGCTGAGTGCATACATGGAGAAGAGGACTGAATGCAGCATGTAAATTTTGTGTGCCTCTGGAGAGGTGGTGCAGTTTTCTGTTATTTAACCCATTGACAGGGGCTTGCTCTGTTGTGGTAATTGTGTTGCAAGTGTGATAGCAACTTAGATATGAATCATGTGAACGTGTAAGGTGTGGATGTCTAGTTATGTGTGTGGGGTGTTCTACGGAGTGTAGTAAAATAGTAGAAATGTCGGCCGCAATCACATTGCGTTGATAAGAGTCTGCTTCATAGTGTGGTGGCCAACACATCTTGGAATGAGAGAGAGTTTGTCCTGTGTGAAAGGCTGTAAGTTGCAGGTGCTCTTGGCTTTGGCCGCAGCTTGTCACCAAAGATGTGATTCCTCTTCCTGGAAAGAATGTGTTATTTCCTTTTATCTGCTTCATCCCATTTCACATTCTCAGTTCAAGCTAATGCCACAGGAATATCTTCAAAACGTCAGTCATTGTGAATCTGTTCGGAAGCAGATGGGGGGGCTCTGCAGTTTCACTCGTTTAGGAAGTGCGGTGATGAAGATCTCTGGCATAGCTATACCGGACAGTCTTGATAATAGTGGGTGTCCGTTCTCTGGCCCAGGAGGGCTTTAAAAGTGTGCTGACCACGCATTACTTAGTTTGTATTTTCTTCATGTAAATCTGTAAAGAGATGTCAAAGCGGGAGGTAACGGGAATACTTAGTGATCATCACCGAGAGGGAGTTTCCAAACAGTCGTTAACGGGAGATGCGCAATAGCAGTTGTCCTATGATCGAAAAGTGTGACTTGCCAGTTACTGTAACTAAAACATTTGACTTCCCTTACTCGTTATAACTTGAAACTGTTGCTTGTGTTTTCCAGGTCGTGGAGACAGCATCTAGTGCTCTGAAGTCGAGCACGGCGGATCCGTTCTACCGTCGTCAGTGCTGGGAAATAATTTGCTGTTTCTTGGTGGCATCCCTGAATTTTAATGATGATGAGAATAGAGTGCAGCAGCTGTTCTCCTGTCCAAGGTATATAAGAGCAGTTGGAGGCAGAAGAATATTGTCAAACTAACCTCATTCTTGATATTAAAAAAGTGTACAAAATAAAAGATGATTTTCCAGCCTGATGGTACTAACATGACATAACAGATTGTTAATCACTGGCTTTTCTTCGCAGAATTGTAAGCGAGTCCCAAGGCAGTCTATGAGGCACTGTTATAGATTTTTCTCTGAGCACCCAGAACTCATTATTTACTGGTACAGTGAGCCCGTTAGAGGCTGTATCACAATTAGTTTGGGTTTAGTATCCTGCCAGTACCAGGAGGCTTCTACAAGTAATGTATTTCTTTGTCATATCATAAACCCAGATTTCCCATTTGCTCTGTGCCACTTACATCAGTTGCTGATTTAGGAAGCAGCTACTGCATTGGCCACTGTTGTGACCATTGAACATTAGGATGTGAGTGTAATTATCTGTACTCATTGTGATTCGCTGTTGCAGTTCTGATGATCCACATGTGGAGATCTCCGCAGTCCATGGGATTCCGTACAGATTGCAGGACAAGCAAGCCAGAGCCACTCACCAGATGGCAGTCACAGGTAAGTTCATCCATTTGAGTAAATTGTTTAATAAACTTCTTTTCTGAATTACAATGCCATTATTGAAAGAAGAAGACCTTTTTTCCTGAAAGGTAGCAAATGGTTTTAATGAAATGAAGAACTTGTCTATTTCTTCTATTGACACTACAAAGAAACAATGAAGAACGTGATTTTTCTTTGCCAGTTTAAGGAACCACATTTTGAGGCTGACCTCCACATAGTTCTATAATTGAGAATGCATGGAGTTTACCTCCATGCTCCCACTGCCTCATGGCATTGCGCTTAGTCACAAGGATAACTTCAGCTGATATAGCGAACCATTAAATGTTTAAAAATCATAATCGGTGTTGGTTTTCTGTAAGTCCAAGTGGTGTTAGAACCCAAAGACCACTGTGAGAACCTGAAATCTCTCTTAAAACCACATTTAGTATGTGAACTTGTTGAAAGCGTCTGCTTCATATCTGGAAAAGCCAGTAAGGCCTGTTGTGTATGTTGGTAGGAGTGTTTGTTGCTGCAGCCATGAAAGAGTTACGACGGTGTTCCTTGTGTGTCACTACACAATGGTGGCGATATCACAGGAAGCTGGTGAGTTCAGTTTTATAAATTTAGATTGTTCAACATTGAAACAATTTATATTACTGATGGTGAAGTTTCCACCTTTGCTTCCAGAAGGCATTATAAAGTGGCATTACTGATGGTGATATGGAAAATAAATCTAATTGATACGGCTACCTCTTGCCCCTTGTCGGTTGAATTCACCTTAGTAGTAGAAGTGCTACAGATGTTGGCTGTGTTGTAGTGGCTTGCCATTTCTTAATCTTTCATTTACGTCCTTTCTTCATGACATCAAAACAGGCGAACCTGAAGAGCATGGACCCTTCTGGTGTTTATAGACTCCCTCGCTGTCATAACGGGGCATGAGGAGAGGGAGCCGTGTAAGCCGGGACACCTCGGCTCCAAACAGACGGCAAGCGAACTGTTCGTAAAATATCCACTGAATCAGTGGCAAGGGAAGTTGCGTGGGTCTGACGTGATGTGTGTGAGTTGTAGAGTTTGTAGTTGCAGTATTATGACGTGTGGAATAATGGCCCACTTGGCGAATGTTTTAAATTTGCTGGGGGGGAGGAAAAAAAGGCTCCAGTATGAATCTGTAAGCGAGGGAGTTCAGAATTTGTCAGGTCGCTGGTTGTGACCCGTATTTAAAGTTAACTTGTGAATGGGTTTGTAATGAACTTGACAGAATTTGTCTTCTGAAAATGGAAGGTGCTTGTTCATTGGCTAAGGTAGGAGTGTTAACTGCTTGGTGAAGTAAAACTGTGTGTTCTTAGAAGAGTGTGATGTCTTGATTTCTTGAATGTGAATGTATTTTCTCTTTCTGGGAGTAGCAGATTACGAGAAACAGAATGATCCTTCAGATTGTACTGAGCACCACGTGACCTGCGTACTGCTAGCCAGAGAAGCGTTGAAGTACGTGCGGCAACAGTTGGCAGACCGACTTGATGTCAGAAGATTAAACCTGCTGGGACAAAGAAGGAACCTCGTATCCGCAAGAAACTGATATCAGTCTGAACCAGGCATTCGTTGTGTGAGTACATGAGCATTAGAATGTATTTGATGCGGTTGTCATGTGAGAGAGATGAGTCTGTCCAATTTTATTAGGTACTTTAGATGTTGTGAACTTAAATGTGAGATTTGATATGTTGAAAGACCTATGTGCGGTGAGAGATTGGCATAATTGCAGTATCTGTGGTATGCTAGAGGCATTCATGATTCTCTAGTGAATATATTGTTCATAGGACATCAAAATTGGAGGTTAGGTGTAGCTTGTAGACGAGGGTGGTGACTATTTGTGATAAGGTTTTGTTACACGTGAGATGTGTGCAGTGCTGAGGAGCCTTTAATGTGGTCTGTTTACTAATTAATAAGTGAGCATTTGCCAGTGTAAGTAATTTAGTTTTGTGCACAGTGAGCGGAGCTGCCGGGATATTTTCTGTGTTTGTGCTTAATTTTAGAGTTTGCTGTGTTGAGCAAGGGGATCGGTTACAAAACTTGTAAGTTTGGGGTGTGGTGTTCGATATGAATTTGGATTTGCTTGCAAAAATGGAGATGACTGTCAGAGGTTCCATTTATTTGACACTTACCATATGTTGAGAGTTGTCAGGTGTCAGTCTCATGGACATGTGATGAGGCTCAGTATTACTTCTGGTATATTCCGTGGTTGTTGGTGGGGTAAGGGGATTTGCATTAGGATCGAGGAGTGGTGTGGTTGGTTGGAACCAAGTATAGAAAGGCAGTGCCACTTATGTGGGTCACAATGTACCAGTGGTGGTGTTCGTCAGGATTGTTATTTTATGTCTGTAAAATGGTTGTGAAGAGTTCTTGGCTTAGGAAAGACTAATTTGTTAGTGTTGTCAGTCAGAGTGTTCCTTAGGAAGAATGTAGAGATTGTGTTTTTGTGTGTGTGAGAGAGAGACAGGCTGAAGTTATTGACCATTTAGTTTGGTTAAAGATTGTTGACCTGGAAATGAAATGATATATGATGTCTGTTTGGTGTTCGTTGACCACCTTGGCTGCTCCCTCATAAATATATTTTTACATAACCCCTCCTTCCTCTTATCTTGGGCTCCCATATCGCACCCACGAAAACCCTCAGTTATTTTTTAGAGGGCAGAAATCAGGAAGGAAATGCATACAATACGAAACCCGTGTCTCCCCTCCATTCATTTCTAGAACTTATTACTACTGTAAGAATCCGTGCTGAAATGGAAGGGAGGGGACTTTAAGTGGTACAGCTCTTTTGCAGGATGTTTGTTAAAATATTAGATGTTCGAGCCGTCTGTGAGTGAAGATTCCTTTGCGTATGATTCTTGGAGGTAAAACGTAGCTTTGTTTGTTGCACGTTTTATTGATCTTGTTATTGGGTAGTCAATCAACATACGATTATGATGTTGAAGGGGTCCCGGGATCTTAATAAACATTGTGACCACAATCAGAAATTCTCGTGTAGACATGCTGGCAATTCCGTAATCAGCGTGCACTAAAACTCATCTCGTAAAACTGTTTATTGACGTAATGTCAGATACAAAATATTGTTTTGTAGAATTGCTTTCTTTATTTTGTTGTGTTTCTACTTGTTACATTGAGAGTGCTGCTGCTGGTGTCATGGAGAGATGTTTCCTCAAAGTAAGAAATTTTTGGTGGCTCCTTTACTTAGTGGGGAATCCCCACGTCCATATTACAGAATGTCTAAGTATTTGCGACCGGGTAGGTGGCCCCAGCACCCTGCCAGTTTCTTTAGCACTTACAGTCATCCTTCCATCATGTTATGTGAATTGGGTGTGGAGCGAGAGAGAGAAGGCAGGCAGTTGTCTTCTGGCAAACTGCTGCTTCTGTAATTGCTGGAAATGTGACCATACGAGTAACCAAGACTTTGAATAAAAATCTGCCCCAAGATGTGGGCGTAGGTGTGCGGATTGTTTTAAAAAGGGTAGCAGAAAAATTGAACGTAGTTTAGCGTAATGAATGGCGCGTTGCTTTGGTTAACAAGGAAATGATCATTTGTTTACCGTAACTGAAACAAATTATTTACGAACACACAGTCACGAAGGTCATATTGAACGGCTTTTTGCGTTTGCTTTACTTCATCGTTTTGTCGTCTGATTTGACTTCGTTTGTCCCCACCATTTTCCTACGTGATACGACCATAATTCGTTGCGTTGGATACGTTACTGGGCGGGGGAAAAGGGTCCCTTTGTAATTTATGAAAGTGACATTTGACAACTTGCCGAAGTGTAGCCTAGAACGTTTGTACATTGGCCGACAGAATTCGTGTATTTCTACATTGATTTGAGGTCTTGTTCGTCCTCGTAATCGTTAAAAAACAACTCGGCTCAATTTGAATACTAAGCAAAGTGTTAAAACTAGCTACTACGTGTTTGTCCAGGAAGGCACAGATGTTTTGTAGTTGGTAGTATAGCCAGTATGATCTGAGTTTTTATCCATTTTTGTTGTCTGGATTTGGAAACAGTTATTATTGAAATATGATATTGTGTAATATTACCAGTTAGGATTTCAGTGAGACAGATTAGATGTTTGGAAGAAGAAGATGACAATAATGATGACAGTAATTGCAGTAAACTTGTCTTCGCGATGTGTGTGTTACTTTTTTTTCAGAATTGTCACCTTTACTCAGAACACCTGATGTGATCTGGATATGCCATTCAGGTCGCTGTGGTGTGACAGCAGATAGGTTGCGGTGTTTAAATATCAGTGTTGTAATGCAGTTTGGAATAAGCAGGGTTCCTAATGACGTAGGATGTGGAAAGAGGCAACTCCATTCTGAATGAATCTGGTTACATGTGGAATGTCACGGCCATAGCACTTTGGAATTTCCTGGAAACTCGGCTATGCTGTCAGAGGAATTTATCTTCATCCAAGATTGTTTCCTTCCACACAAAAGACTGAGCTACGCCGCAGTTTAAAATATAAGGTGACATTTTCATTGATCTGTCTTTTACACGAACATTTGTCATTTCAGAGTTGGTGACCATGAAATAATGACTTTTTGTACAGACTGGATGCAGCGGCTTGTTATCGTTTAGGTTCAGCTGTAACAAGGTAAATGTTAGGTGGAAGGAATATGTTGTTTGTGGCAATTCTTACTAATATAGAATATCACAATTTCTTATCTTAAATAAGAATTATTAAGAAATCTGTCAAACTGCCCTCCACTCTTTCCATTTTAGTTTTGATTAGATCGATCATTGCTGGTGGACGTCGTGGTCTCTTACAATTGAACAAAGTTTGAGGTAAGGGATTCCTATTTATTATTATTGTTCATCACATTTAATGTTTTCATCTGCATTTTTGAACTCGTGTACGAGAATTAGACTTGTCTTCTTTTTAACACAATTTCAATTAACATTAGATTGACTTGTGTGTGTTCACGGCAACATTGATAATAAAAGAATATTCCAGTAGGCAATTAACTTTTTACAATTTTAAAGGAATTAAACGTGTTTCGTGGCCCAGAATCTTAATAAAAATATGTCGATGCTAAGAAGTGGGGTACATATTCTGAATAATAATTCTAACACTTTACAATTCCTGATACATCGACATTATTAAAGCGTTTTAGGGAACTCTGAAGAATTTTTATTTCGGATTTAGAAGCCTAATTATCGACGAATCTCCCTACATCAGCAGATTAAATCCAGGGAATGTTTGCTGTTATTGAGTGCAAAGTATTTATGGGTGCAAAACGTGGTCTTTCACTTTGAGGGAGGAACATAGACTGAGGGGCTCTGAGAACAGAGTGTTGAAGAAGATGTTTGGACCCAAAACGGGAGTGGGACAGATAAGAGAGAAAAATACTTGACGAGCAACTCACCCGATGTTGTTAGGGTGAGTTGAGTGTTTACAAGGCCTGAAGGGAGGAGACCTCGGCGTAGGTGGCAGGATAACATTAAGATGGATCTTAGGGAGACTCGATGTAGCGAATTGGCTTTCCGAACACGATAATGAATCATCTGGTTCAGTAAAGGAAGTGGGATGTTCTTTGACAAGCCGAGAACCATAGAATATCTTGCTCATTGCAGGTTGAGAGTAGCGTGATGTAGGCCCGATCTGCGCATGCGTTAGAACGACTTTGAGATTTTGTGACTGTTCCCAACTGTAATTCTCGCGTTCATTTGATAAATTTAAATGACGTATTGTGCTCTTGGTTTATATAAACGTGTAACTTAGGCAGGAAAGTCCTTAATCATGTAAGCTCTTACGCACTTTTACTTCTACAGAGAGAGAAGAACTCGAAAATTTTATGCTTATGAAAAGGCGTAACCTTCTTTTTCCAAAATTTGTTTGTTAACTGCCCGGTTCTGCAACAAAGGTCGCATAATTTGTGTGGCATGTTTTTGTAAACCTTGACAAAGATGGCTTACTACATCGGCGAGCGGGAGGTCATTGCCCCGATCAGCTGGTAATGCCGCATGGGTTAGTAAATGACGTCATAGCCTCGCGTCACACCCAGGACAGAACAGGACTCTGAAGCCACGGATAGAGCGAGCGATACAATCCCATGTCAGCAGATGCGAGTCGAGAGACCGACGGAAACAAGGCAATGAGAATAAAGCCTCAGTGGGAGACCCGGAAGGGGCGAGGGAGCCATCTCAAGCGTGCGCCGTGGATCATAAAGCATCAAGGATTGGACTGCGAGACGCGGGATCAACATTTCTAGATCAACGATCACGCAGGTTATGAATTGGCCGTGACGTCGAATGAGACTCGAGTCCATGCCTAACGATTCGCTAAGCTAATTAAGAATCCCTGAGACAACCCATCAAAACCCCGAAATATCCCACCAGCTACGTCACTCTCCGGGAGTGGACGCAGTGTGCGACCAGCCACGTCGTAGCGGACGCCGCGATGTACGCGACAGACATTAAGGAGGCTAATAAGTCCTTTGAAAGTGCGACAAAGTTCAAATACTTGGGAAAAACAATAACGATTCAAAATGATGCTCACGAGGAAGTTAGGAGGAGATTAAATTCCGGAAATGCTCGCTACTTCTCAGTTCAAAATATTTTGTCTTCCCGTCTGATTTCTAAGAACCTGAAAATTAAAGTATACAAAATACTAATTTTGCCTGTTGTGTGGTATGGGTGCGAAACATGGTCAATTTCGTTGACATTACTGTGTTGAATATTTCGGGCACAAACCTGGGTCCACATTTTCGCCTTCCGCTGTTATGTTATGGCAGTGAGCGTCAGTGTGGACCCGGCTTTAAGAGGCCGAGACGTAAAAATGAAACTTAAAGATAAAAAGAAGAAGAAGAAGACAGAGCTAAGACTCGAGAACAAGTGTCCATATCCAGAAAATCATTCCGTACCGAGCATATTTTATTAGCCACGTGATCTAATTAGAGGTTTGTGGCGACTATTACCGATTGGGTACAAGAATGTTTTGTGGGGTGGAGTTATTTTATCACGTGCTCGTGGCTGATTTTCTAAAGACATGCGTAATTTAGTATTTAAGAAGAGCCGGTTATTTCGACAGGCTTCTGTACGCTGTCAGAATTTTCGTTCACTGTTTAACGTTCAAATGCGGCAGGCAAACTTTTTAAATTTTGGGACTTTACTGAGTTACGATGCAACTGACCATGAATGCAGAATGCAACGTGCGTGTTATTTCAACAATTTTAGCGTTCGTGAATTTCTTGTCACAGTGAACTTACTAAAACTGCAGCTGTGGTAGCTTGCTTGGTGACACACGCTATGCGACTCCACCCCCATTTAAAAGAAGGTTGAGCTGAAACAGGGTGTTTCATGTTAATTGTCGTTGAAATAAAATTTACTGTGCGTTAGATGTATAACACACCTCTTTCGATCTTTACTTTTTATGTATGAGGGGATGGTTATTCATGTAATAAATGTTTCGAACCCCCTCTGAGCTTAAGATTATGGCAGAGCAGATCTCTATCTATCTACCTGTCCGAAAGTCCATCCACCTGTCTTTATTATCCAGAGTTTCCGCATAAAACACAGTAACTAAGTACAACAGCAGAGCATACAGGCTTGGATTCAAACCAGTAACCTGCCGAGTACGAACCCCATTCCACAGCGCCCAGTTCCCAAGCCGCGCGTCGATGCCTGTTCGTTGCTTGGTTCTCAGCGTCAATAACAAATATAATGCTCCATGCGCTGTGATCTAATAGGGCAAACCACGGAAGTCAAGAATACTTTTCCAGAAGTCAGATTTCTTGAATAGCCCAGCGACTATTACATTGTCAAGAAGCATTCTGTTCTATAGTTTGTTTCGCAGTCAAATCTAGAGCTCATAACGTGACGAGAACAGTCCTAATGTATTTGAATACATTTATACAAAGACTGAATAATGGCTACAGATTTTCATGAAGCTAAACCTACGATGGCTCAATTTTGTGGGCCCTCAGATTTTAATTGGGAAACTTGGATGTTTCCAAGTTAATGTATGTTCAATAATTCTCTTGTGTTTGGATTATTTACGACGCGAAACTTGGTCAGTGGCATTTATGCAGTGTCACAAACGCCTACATTTTGCGTTTTGGGCGAATGCTTTGTGTTGAAAAGCTTGAAACATTGGGTACTTGGCTAGTAACAGCGGAGGGATACAGAGTGACATAGCGTGGGAACCGCGGCGCGCCATTTGCTTGTCTGGTCTCTAACGTCACTTACCCCAGGTTAAAATTTATATAATTTTATGTGTGTCGAACTTTAAAACCCAAATAATAGGCGTACTAAATATATTTAGTGACGTCTGCACTTATTATTTTGATCATTAAATGCCGTCCGTTTGTTAGATTTAGCTTGAACCGTCACAGGATGTCAGGTGGGGTGACATCTTACGGGCGAAATCGCTCTTCATTTTTTTAATCGCGTAGCATCAGAGAGCCATTAGCCTTCGTAAGGGTGAGACGTGAGCCTGCCTGCAGTCTATCTTGGCCTACATCGTACGAATCTGGTATTGTAGAATAAGCAACTAGTGTTCATAAGTTGTATTAAATAGTTTACGTGAAATTAATTGTGATTTCGTATTAATAGAGACAAATTAAATGTTCTCGGAAACGTCCAAAAGCTACTTCACTTTTCTTTGTATAGTTGGATAAAAAGTAGTTCGTGGTGTGTGCAAATCAGGTCGTGTGAAACAATGAAGAAGTGTTCACTAAAAACGTCGTAACAGTTTCGTGATTTGAAATAACTTCGACTTTGATTTCACGTTGCTCGGTCAATAATTGCAAAATCATTATTCACGATATTCATTCCAACATGGAAAATTACGTGCGAAGTTGGTAGCCATTATGGCGTCTTTTTGCGATGCAGAAATATTAAATATTCAAGTCATTCAGAAATGAAGAACTTTTCCAAAATATTAAATTTGTTTGCCGACTTTTGAGCACGTACACAAAATTACTGCTGACCAGTGGCTTTGTAATCCGCGTAGCCTATAGGAACTGTACCGAGTACACATTAATATGAATAATTAATTAGTTGCAAAAGTGGTAGACATTTTGATTTTTCCGACATGAATATTCAAGCTGATCTGAATTATATTACATATTTATAATGAATGAGTTTTGCAAAGTTTCTAGAAGTTTCTCTTCAAAATTCTGGCGAACGTTTGGGAATCAAATTAATTGTTGATTGTCATTCTTATAATTTAGTCTAAAAATTCAGTGGTCCCATTGTAAAGTTATTGTCATATTTTTATGCAAATAATTTGAAATGCACTTACTTAAATAATTATTGTGATAATATTATGTCAGTTCGGTTTCATATAATTTGATGAGTACATTTCCGTCAAATAGGGTTACGATGCACTCAGATGTCATTGCTAATATTAAATAGTTTTGTTTTCATATTTATAATCAGCTATTTACATGTGACATTACCGTAAAATGACCTCGCTCGGCTCACTGCTTGTTGCATCCGGAAGGCTCTCGGATAGATTCCAGAGCTGGTACAGAAGGTTTCGTGTTTTTATCCAGTTTCTCAGCGCATAACTAGTCACTGTGTCTTATATTATACTTTATTTTCGAAGCTGCATAAGGATGTGAGCACTAATGTGCCAAAGTTAAGTCGTGGGCACTATTTTGGGATGTTTCAGATTTGGGATGCGTGCAATAGAATGACGGACAATTGTCTTCCTGTGATTAAATGAAAAAGCTAATTGCTTGTGAAATTCATTTCTTAGGATGTCTGCACCATTCCATTCCTTAAAATTACGTTGCATTTTATCTTTACGTCGACACGTTAAATGATTTGTTACATCTTTGCAGCTTTTCCTGTACTCTCGCGTAAAATATTCCCATTATCCATAGAGTCAGGAATTCTTCCACTATTTCATCTTCCAGGATAGGAAACCATGAACACTTTTCATCTCCTCGTAAACTCCCGTCGTTTGTTCTACTTAGGCTACGAAGTCTAAACTGCAGTGCGTTTAAAAAGTTCGGTTCATTGCATTCAGGATTTGTACAAAACTTGAAACATGTTCTCCTGCACCAACAAATTATTCCCCATTATAGCCAAGGTTCTTGGATTGTGACTGAGTAAGAGCAGTAACTGTCAAATCCGCTGACGTCACGTAAATTAAACATTGATATAAAGTTATTTGATGGCAGACTCCACACACGAATCGTACAAATTATCATTCTTTCTGCATGACTAACTCACTAATAAACCTAATAATTCTTTCCTTCTGTGTGCATGGCCGGCGAACACTAACTTTTCATGATTTGTACGTTCTCGTGTGCCCCTGCCATCCGTTGCTTCTTTGAATGTAGACAAATTTTAAATTTCGTTTCGTGAAAGAGCTTAAGAATGAACTTCAGTCGAAATCACGACAGTAAATAAATGGGACCAAAGGCGTCCCCACTCACAAATTCAAGGAATATTATAAAGAGTAGTATGATAATATTAAAAATGTCGCTAAATATGTTACGTGTGATGGGTAGTTGGACAGAACCTTCTATTTAATGTGTTTTGTTCTGAAGTTTCGGTCAGGATTACCACAGTGAAGTTTGCAAATGTTGAACACAGCTTCCATATCAGGTGTTATGTTATCCTGACATTTCAATAAGAGCTCTTAATTAATTTACATCTCGACGCTGAGGCTCTCTGTCCCTGTTCCAACTTCTCGATTCTCTTCCACGTCTTCATACATTACAACGTTTTCGGGAAATTCACTGCCACAAAAGAACACGGAAGTTAATTCTCGTCACCAGAAAAACCGAAATTCTACTCCTAGTCCGAACCATTTAACTTAAATTCGGATCTTAACTCCGTTTTAATAATATTCTCCTCCACTCCGAGGCCCCTTAGCTCGTGTCACGTGTTTCCGTGTCAAAGTTTTCTGCTAGGTTTCAAATTCCTTGGGCGTGGCCTTCTTGATGTAATCACAGGAAAGAATAAAATAAATGAAACTCCTTCAACTGATACATCGTTGTTATATCATCATGCTTCGAGTCGAGAATAATTTCAGTTATTGTAGAGTATGAACTTATGTAGGCGTTGCCTTAGTTTTCTAATTTGTTCTGTGCTAGAAAAGATGATTCCATGGACCCGGAATCAAAACTTTAAATAATTCATTTTGACCAAACATCGGACGGCCGTCTTCGCTATGTGAAACTGAATAAAATCACGAAACCAAGCAAAGAGGAGGTTTTTGATCAGAGGAGCTTATGAATGCAACCAGTGGTGGACGGAGCACGGAAAACCAAAACTGTTTTGTTATTGTTAAATTGAGATTTGCAGACATCAGCAACAAATCTTTTTAAAATTGGTTGTCTGTCCATTGAAGAGCCTCCCCCCCCCACAGCTTATATTTTATACGCAACGTGTTATGTATGCTGTCTAAATGCCCAGCCAATCGTAACCATATTGATTTGTTTATGGCTGTGATGTTCTCACACTAAAAGGCCATGTTACACGATCATATAACTTGCCGAATTCGATGGCGCACGCATTCATCGCGAACTAACAGACATGTCGAAATTTCGTAGTTATATCGCGCGGTGTATTACAGGCAGGCAGGCTCTGGTCATTGCGGTAAGATTTTCGATAAACCAGGAAATATAAGAGAATATTTGCTCGTCAGGGATTTCGAAGTGTTTAGTGTTCAGTAAAGATTGGCTCAGAGTTTCGAAAGAGTGTAAAGTCTGTGTGTGAGTGAAGCGGCCCTCTGAGTATTTGTGGTTGTGTTGTGTTGTGTTGTGCCAGCGAGAGACTTCGAACCAGGGACCATGGCAAGAGGAGCAACGCGCAAACAGTAAAGTTAAGAGAAAAAACCAGTGTCGGCCGAACCCCTAGTGGACGAGGACCCATCCGCTGGAGGATGGGCTGGGTGCTCGCGGCAGATCTTGTACGCCATAGCATCGGCACGGTCTTATCAGAGCGGCCAGGCCCCAGGTTGCCAACGATAACCACGTCGGTCCGTGCCAGGCAACTTGTATTTGACGCGGCGCCCGCCACGACTGAGGGCATGTTAGGTTAAGGTCAAGTTGGCAACCCTGTGCACTTTATACTTTTTTTATAGTTTGTAAGTGTCCTCCCTGCCCTCCCCGATAGGTGCCCAAGTTAGGTCGCGTGCACTTAGCTTTTGTGTCCATGGCAATGGACGTTCAGTTAGGAGGGTTTGATATTTCTGTGTGTTTTTTTTTATCACAGGGTGCACAACTTGACAGGTTCGGTCGGCACGACCAATGAAATCAATGCGAGAAGGAGAGACAGACAAAAAGAACTTTTGCATTCTCTTCCTGTGAACAAATCGCATTGCAAGGAAAAAGATTCAGTAAAGCCAAAATACGTATTTTGGTTCTTCAGTCTTTCGCTTCAGTGCTGAAAGATTTGTCTGAATCTGTAAGGTTATTTATTGTCAGGAATTCTGAAGAGAAATATTATGTTTTGTTGTGTGTTTTATTCTGTGAACTGAATTACAGGTTATTCGACGTTAGAGAAAGACATCGATTGTGTTTTTTCTTAAGAAAGCGTAATTCAGCGTTATCGAACGCAGGTCAGTTACACGAACATTTTGCGTTTCGTTTGTCCGCGAGAATCGCGGAATTGGCGCCGGAGTTAGGATTTTGCACGACGAAAACTTCGCCGACGTAATAACGCGCTTTGGTTTGAACAAATTAGGAGTTTCGTGTGTTGTTCCGGGCCGCGAATCCGTGTCGCTGTTATTTTTTTCAGGAAGGCGAACTCCTTGCACGGGCGTAAAGGTAAGTGACAGAATAAAGGTGGGTGAGAGGTTCGACGTTGTTTGGTCCTCGTTTCCGACGTTTCGTTCTTCGATTCAGTGAACCGTCATTCCAGCGCGACAAATCTGAATTTCGTGTTCTCGTTTCATTTCCGATCTTATTGCGACGTCGTAAAAGCTCGATAAATTTTAGTCCGCGTTTTCGTTCGCCGAAGTGGATGGCCTGCAGTCGTGTCGCTTCGAAGTTGCGCTTGTCAAAACGGACAACTGCAATGAGCAATCATAAATGGCTACTGAACTCTGCGCATGCGCACAGCAGAAGAGATGAGTCACGGAGTCAACGAACAGCACAGGTAAGTTTTCTGAGTTCGTGTTCTTACTTCCAATGTATGATTGTTGTGCCGTTCTTACAGAAGTCGTTTTGTTTGTTTGTTTGTTTGTTTGTTACAGGTCCCGCTCATTTCCTGTGCCTCAACAAAGAACGATGCACGCCCGAAATTGGTTTTAGGTTTTACTTTGACGGAAATCCGTCCATTTTGGTCACACTGTTTCGTCTGTGTGCGGTTATGATTCGTGATTTGCCCAAGTTAATTGTCCTTTAAACGTTTCAATGTTATTTCGCGTCGCCTATTGACACGTGTTCGTCTGTCTTATTTTCTCCAGGTTGTGAGGATTTGAATAGGAGAGTCGACTTATGCACATAAGTGACGTGGAAATTATAATGGAAATGTCCGGGCAGTATTTTACGAAGTTGTGATTCATCGATTTTGATTAACATGGTTCGGGTAATTTGGACAATTACTCGCGGACGGATACGATGAGACTAATGGGTGGTCTTTAAAAAACACAGACAAGGGGGATTGTTTTGGTTTCTTAATTGTGACACTCTGTGGCACTTATAAAAGTGTCAATTATTTGCTTTCATGAATGTACAGAATTGAAAAATTTGACAGGGTGACCAAAAATGCTCGGAATGATGAAAGAACGTTTTGATATTTTGGCCAAGCAACGGAAGTGTGATGATACAAACTTCTGTTAAACCTCTGTTGTGTGACCACTGAGTTGTATTCGTGAATCTGGTAATTTAGAAATTATGGGGATGCATCGTTCCTTGGCCAAACAGGATGAACCTGATAATTTTAAATAATTTCCTGGTCACCAAGCCCTCGTTTACAGCTTCAAATGCATTCAGTATTTAGCTTTTCAAGAAGTTCCCTCTTACAAATCCTGCCATTTCAGTCTGAACCTGTAACCTAGCAACCTTAAATTTATTTTCATGTTAGCGATGTCACGTGTTGAATGTTAACCGAAGAGATTTTCTGAATCTTTCCGAAATTATTCACGTGTATGTAGTAATAGCAGTGCCTGGATCCAGTTTCTGAAATTTAATGTCTGAAATATTCATTCTTATAATAATTTCTCTAACTATACATGAGTCACTTAACTCGACTTTTATCACTAACATTTGCCTTAACGTCACGTATAAGAATTGTGGAATGGAGGGCTTAATGTTCATCAAAAGGTTTCAGGTAACTCGTGTCATCACTAGCTCAAGTTGAATTTTGACATTCTGTGAAAATGATGTACGTAAATCTGTGATTTATCGGAAGGTACTACGCTTGCAGGTACCTGGAGCAACTAACAAAAACCAGGACAGCTCATCCGCAGTCCAATTCTTGAGCACAGGACGTCCAGAACACAGAGCAGAGCGGCTACGCCTTCAACAATTCATCATCACGAAGTTTTGTTGTTAACTTGATGCATGTTTTTGGATATTTCCTGGGGATTGAGACGAGCTGCATCCAGTGAGTTTTTCTAGTGTTACAGGATAATGTAAGCAGAGCCAGCGTCTGAAATGTTGTTTTTTTCAACAAAAATATATTTGTTTCGAAAGTGCAATTAGCCTCTTTACCGTCCAGTAAAATGTTAATTTTAACTTTGTCCAGTTAACACAATTTATTCCAGCAGTATCAATACAAATCACATTAAAATTACGCAATTTATAATATTTCTCTTTAGAGTAAATTAAATGTAAAAATACCTTCACGGCGACTACCAAAAACACGTAAATAAAACCGAGCGCCTTACTCCAGACTCCTCCCAGTTCCACAAGAGGCGCCACCATCACCTCGTTTTCATCTCGTGCTACCAAGGTCTCCTACGTCGCACTCGCATAGCAAATTGTGATGAGCATTGACTATTATATTAGGAGCAAACCTTCGTGTGTTTTTAAACATAATTCTCGTGTGTTCTAATTGTGGTGCAATGTATTCAGTACAGCTGTTTCTCTGTCGTTCAATATCCTAGAAACAAAGCGAGCTCCTGAAACGCTGAGCGATGGATGAACACAAATCTTAGTACTTAGTACATCGTATTTGATTCTGTGTAAATGTTGTTTTGAAATTGATGTTGCTAAAACTTCTGTCACTATTTACGAGATAAATTGTTAGTATTAACTGAAATTATGAATTGTAAAATGGTATAAAAGATACTGGACTGAGAGCTGTGTTTTAAGTCCACCTGACGTCATATTTTCAGGGGCTTAAAATGTCGCCTTTGATACATTTCATTGCCTCATCTTTATCAATTCCTCGTGGCGTCTGTTTCGATTCTGTCTCTGAGAGTTTGTTTCTGTTTTGTGCGGTCGAAATTGGAACTCCATTACGACAACGGAATCATCCAAATTCGAAAGAGTTCAGAGAAAGTTTCGTGCTTTGTGCCACGGTAATTACGAATGCATTTTAGTTACAGTAAATATCTCAGGCGGCGTCTTGATGACTTCCCTTTTCAATTCGTTTAAGAACAAAATTAGCTTTTTCCGTGTTTGATTTTGCTTTTGTCCTGACCTCTGTACATTTACGGTTAGTCTCAATTTCAAGGTCAGAGGCGTACTGCGTGTTTTTGTGCAGTAATTAAAGTTAAGATTCATCCGCGAAAGACTTGCTCGTGTTGTGTTGGTGGACGTGTATTCGCGTTACTAGACTTCTATGTTACTTTTATTAGATTCGATGTAAAACAGGGCAATTGATAGTACGAATTAAAATAAATGTATGCTTATAAAAAATCCGGACAATTTGTGACCGAATGTCAAAGTATCATAACAATTATGCACTGTCGTCTTCGTTACTTCAATGCAACACGAATATTCAAAATAATAACTTGTAAAATTTACTGCGATGTAACTTAATGAAGCTTCTACAAAGTACAGTCAAATAATTAAATAAATTTAGAGCGTGATGGAGCACGTACACACAGACGTAGTGTTCCGTGCTCCGTGACCGGAGAAACCTAAATGGAGAACAGCCCGTTAAATCGGAAAATGTTGTGGGAGATTTGTCGCCAGTTACGAGAAAAGCTTTGACCTTGGTAGTGCGCGCAGATCATAAGGAAAATGTTTTCTCAGCTAGAATACGTTCTCACGGCGGGGAGTACGAAGACGCCCGTCTTCTGCGTTGTAGCGCCGCGAAGTCTGGTAGGAGGTCCCTCCTGCCTCCATCATCACGTCGTCTTATCGCCCTGACGATGGAGGCATCAAGCAGCGTCGGTTTGAAGCCACAGATTTACAACCCTCAGACTTCTACAGAGGTCAGAACTGCCGAGGTCAAATCTTTCGCCGTGAGTCAGGAATAATATGCATAGCAGATCGTTACAGATTGCACCGTCCTTTAATTACGAGTCGTAGTTCGTAAGTTTTTCTACGCACTTATTAAGTAGCTGAGCGTTGCCACGTTCAGCGCTGATTAGATCGCTATAGCCCTTATGTCCGGATCCCCTGTTTTCAGTGCACGTGCATCGTGTCTCAAGGTCCCCTCCCCGTCCTCCCCTGCGCCTCATCGTGGGAAATTGCAGGTGTCCGGAGTCTTTTTCTGTAACTTGTTTGTCAACTTGTTTTTCACCTGAAAATAAATAACTAAAGCCTCAGCTGAGGCGATCTTTAATTAAACCCCGTGAACCCAGCAAAAGAGTCTCATAAATCCCTTCATCGAACCCAAACCCACCTTGGCAACAATCTACAAAGAAGAAGGGAACGGTTTCACAACCTCTTCAAATGCCGTGCTTTCAGTTAACAGATGTGTTTATTTATTCACGGTATTTTTAGGTATTTTAATGAATAAGCACAAAATATTACCACAAAATACACAAAATTGAATTTCGTTAAGGCACATACAGAGTAACAGGAAAATGATACAGCTCTAATCAAAGGGGGAACTCAATTCATGTTTCCGAGATAAAATCAAATACAGAATCAGCTTAACAGATCGTAAGCCGGGCCTGAAAGAAGACTTCACGTCTTATAACTGCCTCGAACCTGGACAATACCTCACCAGAATGCGCCACTAACCAGGACGTGGTTAACATAACACATCATTTATTCCGGCCCGAGTCCATTGTGTTACAAGACAGAACAGTTTCATTTCTTCGAGGACACCAGCAGAATCTAAAGTTCTCACGGCGGTAAGAACGAAATTTCTTTCGTTCTGGATTGACTACTGATCGGCGCTGCAACCAAGGACACAGTCGTCATCCTCCACCTTTCCTTCCTCAAGCGCAGAAAAATCAATAACGTCCCGAAGTTCCTCGTCCGCCAGATGGCAGGAGAATGTTGATGTAGACCATGCACGCAGCTAGTTTCAGCTCGCAGACACAGATAGCGCGCGTGTCAACACTTCCACTTCCTGTTCGTACAGCGGATGTAATGACGACGTATATTAATTTGCACGTGTTTAACTATAAGCATAATTCACTATGGCGTGTAATTAGCAAATGGTCATTTTTGGTCCAACAACACAAAGTTTATTCGCGGGAAATCTGTTGTCTCGTCTCAGTAAATAAAGAAATTAATTAATGCCAGACGGCATGACAAAATATCCAAAAGACAGTCGCCTTCCTTTGAATTTTAAGTTAATATTCTTTAACGATGCCATTTTATAATGACTCAACTTTTCGGTTCATAATTAATATATGATATAATGATTACCAGCCCATGAATATTGGTCATCTGGAGAGAACTTTTGACTGTGAAAGAGGCTTAGAGCCTGCCACTTCAAAACCATCGTCAGTACGGGCTTCTACTGCACATTTTTCACATAACCGGAAATCTTCTAGAACTATCTAAACAAAAGACGGGAGTCTAACGAAGGTTTATTGCGATTACATTCCAAATTCTTTTGCACTAAAAGGGCTATAAGCTGTGTCTATTTCTTGTTCCTACTTTTTAATTTCTGTTTTGCATGGATCAGAGTCCTTCATCGGAATCCGATAGCAACTTACTCACTCAAGAAATCCACCGCCTTTCATTGAATCCAAAGGTTCATCACCGCCTTCACAAGATTATCCTTATTCAAATTCAACCCACTCTCTAACATTTAACTTCATTACAATCCATTTTAATATTATCCTTCAACTTACTCTTATGTTTCATGGTAAATTTAAAGTGACATAGAAGATGCTGTAGAATTTACTTTTTCTTACAATCTCTGATTGGTTAATTAGGTTAATGGACCTATAATAACTTCACCTAGATTCTAGGTTGTCCCCAGACATTGTGGCAAAGGGAAGGAAACCCCCGTCCTGCCAAGAATTGAAGCCCGAACGCCCAGTTCGTAGCTAGTAGCCTGAAAGAGGCCCCAATCCGGATTGACGGAGGCGTTACTTATATACTTTGTATATCATCTTGGAAATTCAGCGGACGCCGACTTCCTTATGAGCTCGGCGTAAACCGTAGTCAGAAATGTGGGGCGTAAGCGATGCCTTTTCTATTTGTGTAACTTTTCTTTTGAATTCGAATCGTTTCATTGGAAAACAGAGACAGATAACGGCGAACGAATAAAATGTACGGAGAAGAAACAGGGAAGGAGAATAGGAAAAGATGGAGCTGAAACAAGAGGGAACACAATAATAATTGTGATCTTACCTCTCGTTCCATGTGTGGATTTTCCACGGATCTGCGTTCTGACATTCGACAACCGAAACCTCCCAATAGCCGCGATGTACCCGACAGACATTAAGGTGGCTCATAAATCCTTTGAAAGTGTGACAGATTTCAAATACTTGGGAAAAACAAAAACGATTCAAAATGATGCTCACGAGGAAGTTAGGAGGAGATTAAATTCGGGAAATGCTTGCTACTTCTCAGTTCAAAATATTTTGTCTTCCCGTCTGATTTCTAAGAACCTGAAGATTAAAGTATACAAAATACTAATTTTGCCTGTTGTGTGGTATGGGTGCGAAACATGGTCAATTTCGTTGACATTACTGTGTTGAATATTTCGGGCACAAACCTGGGTCCACATTTTCGCCTTCCGCTGTTATGTTATGGCAGTGAGCGTCAGTGTGGACCCGGCTTTAAGAGGCCGAGACGTAAAAATGAAACTTAAAGATAAAAAGAAGAAGAAGAAGACAGAGCTAAGACTCGAGAACAAGTGTCCATATCCAGAAAATCATTCCGTACCGAGCATATTTTATTAGCCACGTGATCTAATTAGAGGTTTGTAGAGACTATTACCGATTGGGTACAAGAATACTTTGTGGGGTGGAGTTATTTTATCACGTGCTCGAGGCTGATTTTCAAAAGACATGCGTAATTTAGAATTTAAAAAGAGCCGGTTATGACGACAGGCTTCTGTACGCTGTCAGAATTTTCGTTCACTGTTTAACGTTCAAATGCGGCAGGCAAACTTTTTAAATTTTGGGCCTTTACTGAGTTACGATGCAACTGACCATGAATGCAGAATGCAACGTGCGTGTTATTTCAACAATTTTAGCGTTCGTGAATTTCTTGTCACAGTGAACTTACTAAAACTGCAGCTGTGGTAGCTTGCTTGGTGACACACGCTATGCGACTCCACACCCTCGACCCCCCATTTAAAAGAAGGTTGAGCTGAAACAGGGTGTTTCATGTTAATTGTCGTTGAAATAAAATTTACTGTGCGTTAGATGTATAACACACCTCTTTCGATCTTTACTTTTTATGTATGAGGGGATGGTTATTCATGTAATAAATGTTTCGAACCCCCTCTGAGCTTAAGATTATGGCAGAGCAGATCTCTATCTATCTACCTGTCCGAAAGTCCATCCACCTGTCTTTATTATCCAGAGTTTCCGCATAAAACACAGTAACTAAGTACAACAGCAGAGCATACAGGCTTGGATTCAAACCAGTAACCTGCCGAGTACGAACCCCATTCCACAGCGCCCAGTTCCCAAGCCGCGCGTCGATGCCTGTTCGTTGCTTGGTTCTCAGCGTCAATAACAAATATAATGCTCCATGCGCTGTGATCTAATAGGGCAAACCACGGAAGTCAAGAATACTTTTCCAGAAGTCAGATTTCTTGAATAGCCCAGCGACTATTACATTGTCAAGAAGCATTCTGTTCTATAGTTTGTTTCACAGTCAAATCTAGAGCTCATAACGTGACGAGAACAGTCCTAATGTATTTGAATACATTTATACAAAGACTGAATAATGGCTACAGAATTTCATGAAGCTAAACCTACGATGGCTCAATTTTGTGGGCCCTCAGATTTTAATTGGGAAACTTGGATATTTCCAAGTTAATGTATGTTCAATAATTCTCTTGTGTTTGGATTATTTACGACGCGAAACTTGGTCAGTGGCATTTATGCAGTGTCACAAACGCCTACATTTTGCGTTTTGGACGAATGCTTTGTGTTGAAAAGCATGAAACATTGGGTACTTGGCATAAAATGAATTAATGGTTTCATCATCGCACTCAGCTGTGCTGATGCAGTGAAAGGTTTCGACGGACTGGACTCGTAGGTCGATTGAATCTGGTGTCAGAGTTGCAATATTAAGACGAAAATTCTCCGGGATGTCGCGCCGTATAATACAGTAGAAACTGACCGACGTTTCAGAGGTGCTTACTTCCTGCATCATTGGGCACTCATCGCCCTGATGATGGTAGGTAATAAGCACCTCTGAAACGTCGGCCAGTTTCTACTAGATTACTTGCCGCTGTGAGAAGCTGAAATCTCACTTACAGCAAGGATGTTTCTGGCAAAGTGACAACTTGCAAGATCAAGAAGGAGATGGGGGATACCATTGAGGTTGGTTTTATGGAAATAAGTTGCGAGTACGTGGACTGGATCCGTGTGGCTTGGCACTAGGACAGACGGAGGATTCTGTTGATCCTCGGGGTTCTGTTAAAGGCCTGCTTCGTGTTCGGCAGGTCCCGGGTTAAAATCTCGGCTCAGAGCCCGGCTATCTCAGCCCCTTCAGGCAAATTCCGGGATGGTACCGTAAATTAGGCCACGACCGCTTCCTTCCACATCCTTTCTAATTCATTATTCATTGTCTTCCTCTCATTCGACGCTGTGTAATCCGTTGAATTGTAAAAAGATAATCACGAGGAGGTTTTATCATTATCGCAGCTGCGTCGTCTCACGCACGGCTCTGCCTGATTTCCGCTGGCCTTGACCTAAGTAATTGGTTCACGCGGCGATTTCTTGCTTCAGGCAGGATCCGGTACGAGAGCTCGTGGCAGAATTTCCTGAAGAGGACGTCTGCATTTTATGGCTGTCGACACGATCACTGTGATGGAAAAGTTCTCTTATCACGGAATGTTAAACTGCAGGTCGTGTCTCAAATATTTTTAGATGCATTTAACTCTTTGAAGCACAGTGGTAACTATATGTACCACCTGCAGTTATATTTATGGGGTCTTCTTAAGGTACAATTTGGCTGCACGCGACAGAGACGGACTCATCGCAGCTTCCCGCCACTCACTTTTGAGGTGACGACCGAGACATGCGGCAAAGTGTTTGTTTTGTTGAGACGCGTGCACATATTCTGTGAAAAATGAGTATAAAAATGCTTCTAAAAAGGTTACTCGAAGAAGAAGAAGAAGATGTGTTGCTGTGTTATTTGTTGCGAAAGAAAGAAAGAAAACCTACGAGTTCAATATTCAAAACCAGACGCGAAGAAGGGTCTTTCTGTCTGTTAATAAAGAATCATTTATCATTAGAAGAAGAAAGTTTCAGGAGTTATTTCAGATTGAATCAAAAGCAGTTTGGTTACGCACTGAGTTTAATAGAAAAAACATACAAACAACAAAAACTGTCGCTCACGTTACGGTTAAGTTTCTTATATTGTATTATTACTAATTATGTCACAAATGTAATGACAATTGTCTTCATTCTGTGATGTTGGTTGGTTCGGGGGTCGAGGCAGTTCTTATAGGAGAATACCTCAGATGAACTTGGGTTGGACATCCCATGTTGCTCCTCGCATATCCATCTGAATCACTTCATAGTGACTTAAAATGTTAGCTTGTATTTTCAAACGTGGAGCCTTTACGTGGTTCCCAAATGAAGCAATTTCGTCTTCAATTTCTGTATCAGTGTTGGCACTTAACTGTTGCACGAGATTATCAAGAATATCATCATGATTGTTGTTGCGTCTTTTTCGTCGTGGAGGCTGTGGTACAGAGGACTGCGATGCTTCATCTGGACAACCTTCGCTGTTTTCAGTCCGAGTCTCAAACTGTGCGTTTGCCGCTGAATCTGACTCAACATTAGATGCAGTAGGTCTTTCTGTTGAAACCGGTTCTAAGAATTGGAGTCTCTTGAAAAAATCCCACTTAGAATTTTTCGGTGGTGCAGCTGATCCGGTTGACATTTTTCTTTTGCGTTTAAATCGATTGTATGAATCCCGTATATACTTCCAGCGTTTTCTACAGTCTCCATCTGAAATGAGAAAATACGCCCATTTTCGTGTGCGTGTTCTTTGTGTACGATATCACTTATTGAGTGATTGACAATTTTTTCCCTTCAGATTTATGGCGACTGGCGAAAGTTACGCTTCACTATCGTTTGCTTACCGTATATCAGCGCGTCATATTTCACCAATCGTGAAAGAGGTTCTTAGGTGTCTAAGAAACAAGTTGGTACCTCAACTCATGCCTGAACCTACGCAACGAGTGTTTCAACGCATTTCAAACGAATTTTGGATAAAATGGAATTTTCCGAACGCCGTTGGAGCCAATCTCTTTCAACTACAAAGCTTTCTTTTCTATCGTTCTTTTAGCCATCGTGGACGCTAATTACAAGTTTATTGCGGTCGACGTCGGTGCATATGGCAAAGAAGGTGATTATTGGAAATAACTTTAATCTTCCGGGTCCTGAGTGCCTTCCGGGAACCATTTCTAACTTTCAGGCGAAGCATCGGGTCTCGACGCGTATCTGATGAAGTTGCAAAGAATGACGTAACTGAACAGACATCCAATTATCGCCTTTGTCGTGCCGGAAGGGTATCGGAAAATGCATTTGGGTTGATTTGCCAAGTATTTTGAGTGTTTTATACACACATAAACATTTTGCCGGAGACATGTGATGATTTGATATTAGTCGCCTGTTACGCGATGGATTCCTAGTAAAAATCTGGAAAAACTTTCTATCACTTCAGTAATGACGTGGAAACAACGCCACCAAACACGCACTCCTTATCTCGAGCAGGAGGCGAGATAAGAGAAGAGTTGAGAAAATATCTCATGTCAGACGCTGGTGCAGTTTCTAGGGAAGTAGATCGCAAAAACCTGGTAATAATCCATTCATTGCATGACGTGTTTAAGTCTAGAAGACGTTATATTGTATTATAAAAACGCAAACAACTAACCACTTTTGTCTAATTAGGCGAGCTTCGGGATTTAGAGGGTTAAGTCTGGCATTTATGAAAGCGACAGTGAACTTATGAGTCCTGCAAATTTCGTGACTGTCAGGCATCGAGCAGGACCCCGTTCCTTGGCGTATAAAAATGTATTCTGTGAAAGTTAAGTTGCCACCACGCCCCGCAGTAAAGCTGACAACCGATTTCAGACTACGTTGCCGATAACTGGGTTACACCGAACGCCTATTGATTGCAGCATCCTTGGCGATGTAAAAGTCTGACCAGAACGAGCTGCATGGAGCAGAGTCCTTCTTCAGCCCTCGGTCGGTCGGCTAGTCAAATTCTGAACGAAATTCTTATCTCCTTATAACGCAGTTTCCTCCTCGCTCTTGTCACTTCATCCCTCTCGGGTCCAGATATTACCCTCAGCGCTCTCTTCTCAGACACCCCGAGTCTGTGTTTTCGCTTGAAGTGAAAGACCGGGTTTCACACCCATACAAAACAGTAGGAAACATTCGTTGTTAGAGAGGAGACGGGAAACAGAAGATTGTGAACTGCGGGCGGGAGAATGTGAAGGTGCGTCGTGCAGTTGTAATACGCTTGGAAGTGCCTGAGGTAAAGTTGGTAATCGGCTTCCTCAGACGTTGGTAGTATTTCGTAGGATTGGCGGGCAGATTGAAATAGCTGAAGATTGTCAGTTTGTAGATAATAATATGAAGAGTTTTATTCAGTCTCAAGACAAGATCAAGTTCACGCGCCCTGGGACCATGAAGTTTATGTATAATATCGAAGAAGGTGGCGTGATGTCATTCTCTTTATGAGTGCGACCTCACACGTGATCTCGTTACAGGCGATGACATCATAAGGAAACTGTTATCACAGGAGGCGTTGCGAGCTGTGAGGGCGCTCTCATATTACATCTGCTTAATCTCAATACGTGGAACTTACACAGTGTCTGAATTTAATTCGGATGGAGTTCGGACCTCAGCTTCTGGGGAATGCGGTGATGATCCTTCGCGGAAGTGTAGGCAACTGTCAGTTGCTCGAGAGACGTGCTAATTCCTTTCTTGTAGCTCCTGAGAAATGCCGCCAGTCGTTTTTCTGGGTCTCTCCGACTGTCGGTTGTTTCCATGGAGACGGTTCCCTGACCTTGACCGCTATTTGTGATCTGGCCTTCGGCGTTGTGCGAGGGCTGGGCCTGCCAAAGAATTACGGAATGTTGGTCGTTCGCTTAATAACTCGCCCTGCTCGATTAATCCAGACCCGGGGACTAACAGGAATCTTTACTCGAATTTACCGCGGGCCGGCGAGGGAAGTAGGTTGTGTGGATAAAGCTGGCTCAGGAGGAGAATGCCCCGCGTAGCGAACTTTCGGGTTGCTGCCCTCAACAGCGCTGAACGGATTTTGATGAAACTGAACGCGAACTGGCGTCGGTAGGCATCGCTTCGGGAAATTCTCCGCTCCACATTTAGCTCATCTCTGGTTTTCAGAGTTCACTTGGCAAATGTTCACATTCGCTGGCTTCATATTTTAGGGTAACAAGTTTGAATCCACGAAGTCATTGTCATTATCGGAGATAGAATTGAAGTTGCTCAAAATCTGCCACCACGCGAGATCCGACATACAGACAATTGTCTCAGTTCCTTGCCCACGTAAAACCGACGTTTCGGGAACAAACCCTGAAGATGGGGACAGAGTTTGTTCCCGAAACGTCGGTTTACTACGGTAACCAGTTGATTATGTGTAATAAAATTGTTTGTATCTTGTGAATCACACAAAACATCATAGTTGAATGGTTAGTACTCCTGCTACATGTTTGGCAGGTCCTGGGTTCAGATCTTGGCCTGCAGACTGGCTATCGTGACGAAGGCTTGTTGTGGTTTTCCTCAGTCCCTCCAGAAAATGCTTGGATAGTTCCTTAAATTAGGCCATGATCACTTCTGTCCACATGTTTTCCAATTCTCTGTTTACTATCATCCTCTCACTCGACATTATAAAGTCTCAGCTAGTGACAGCATCGTTAAATAAAGTATAAATAAATTGTGAGTCACATGAAGATGGCTGCCTTCTGGGTTGTAGCATTACAACACAGAAAACGAGTCATATTCGTACTCGCCACTGTGAGAACCTCAATTCTTACTGTGACTCGCATGCTTTTGTTATGCTGTAACTTTGTGTGCCTGAAACTCGGGACTGTCAGTGTGATGGTATGAGATAAGAAATTCATGAACATGTGTCTGCACGACCTTGAATTTTAAGACATCCCATCTTACTAGTGACATCTTATAAATTGATCTGAAGTTGTCACTGACATGAAATCCCACAGTCTTGGACTGGGGACATTAAAATATCATAGTAATTTATAAAAAATACATTTAACACTGCTTTAGCTTTATTCAGCTTTCAGTATCACATTTAATTTTCATTGTTGCAATTTGCATGCTCTTTCCTAATGTTCTTCAGTAAGACACATCCTAGTTGCTGATTTAACTTCCTTGTGTAGAGCAGATGCTCATGGGAAAAGAGTGTGAAGATGACAGCGTTGTGGGATATTGCGCAGTGTAGTGTAATATAAATTGACACCATTATTAGGCGATCTCTCTGGTGATGAAGGCAGTAAGCATATTCCCCTTGTTACTTCATGCTTTTAAGTTAGTCATGTTTCTTTTCTGTATTAATAACATAGGCAGGAAAACTGTGACATGAGTTAAGAAAAATAAAAGCAGTAAGTACAGTTTCTATGGGATATTATGATACAATGTATAAAATGTGAAAGTAGGGCAAGGAAATATCTCAATTTGGGAACTCTACATTCAGACAGGTAAAATGCCATTTGTTGCTTTCGAACATTTTCGCTAGATCTACTGATACTATTGGTAGCACTGCATTAATCTAAATATATCGATATGGGAAAGAATGACTAGCGAAATTGCGTCGATCACTTTCGTAACCTGTTTTGAAGTACAGTACATATTTCTTGTACAGAGGTTTTGCAGTTATGTCAGACAGCAGACTGGCCGTATCTGATGCGAAGGTCTGAAAAAACAAGCACACAAACTGTGATGATCTCGTGGTAGTGGATTGTGTCTTGGAGTCTACGACTAGACAGCGGCGGATTTATCGTACGTAGTAAGATTTAGCAATTTGTGCGTTGTATTATAATTTTAACGGTTACATTATTTCTTGACGATGACTTCGCAGTTATACACACGAAAGTAAACAAGGTACGAAGTACTGGTTAATCTTGCACTTGTACTACCTTATCCGTGTGTTTGGTCACGTAACTTCGTCTTGTTTCAGGTTCGGACTTCTGTAGGGCCCTATTAAGCATGACAGATCTGCGATTCGATGGCCGAGTGGTTGTAGTTACAGGAGCTGATGCAGGTGATTATCGTACACGAAAATAATGTTTGTGCCTGATCGCTTTTCTAGTATGCAAGACTTTCTTTCGGAAATATTTAATTCTTGTCGAAATTATTTTAGGTTATCGTTCTTGTCTTCGCGGTTTCAGCTTCATTAATGACTATATTGTACAAAAAAAATATAGTTCTTTCCCTCATTTGTTAAGACAAAAATATGAAATTGAAGGGTGTGGGCTGCTACAACAGTATGTTTCCAGTTTTAATTGTACCAGTTTGTGTGTGTCCATTTCCATGGATAAAAGTTGTCATGATAATATTAAAGTATGATGAGACTCCACATGCCATGTGATGTGTGCACTGCAGAGGTGAGTTAATACCCTTCTCTTTTATCATTTGTCTGTTTCCATTGTCTCATAATCGTATTAATCATGGCATTTGCTTACAACTTCTTGTAATGAACAGTTCTGTGTGTCGTTTCACCCACTTATCATTTCTTGTGTGCCAGTTCCTCATAATTCTGACCAGCCATGACTTTATGTTTCAGGCCTGGGTAAAGCATATGCCCTGCTGTTTGCGGAGCGTGGAGCATCAGTTGTGGTGAATGACCTTGGTGGTGGTCGCCATGGCGATGGGAAGAGTAGCAGTGCAGCAGACAGTGTTGTAGAAGAGATCCGGCACAAAGGTGGGTTTAGTGCATTATGATGCTTGTTGGCTGCTACTGCATTTGCATGTAAGTTTCTTGTTTGTCCTCTCACCTCTTCTCTTTCTCCTTCCTTCTTACAAACTGCTTCCTTGTGTCCCCCTCTACCACCTCCGTCTGATTCCCTTTCCTTTCCAACTTCTGTTTTACGGTGAAGTCGCAGCACCGCGGGATTGCATCTGTATCGTAGATTGTTTTGTTTCTGGTAGGTGGCAAGGCTGTAGCCAACTATGATTCTGTGGTGAATGGAGAGAAGATTATATAGACGGCTCTGGAAGAGTTTGGACGAGTAGATGTGGTAGTGAACAATGCTAGCATCCTGGACAAGTCATTCTCCAGGATTAGTGACGCAGACTGGAGTATGTTTGAGATTAAATCTTATTCTTGGCCATAATATCAGATTGTGGGGTACTTTCAGTGTATTTGGACTGCTACAGTCAGTCAGGCAGAAAACTAAGAGCGCCAGTGACTGGATATTATGTAGCTGTCCCAGGGGCCATTTTACCTTAAAGTCTGATAGTTCAGTGAAATTGGAATATCATTTTTCTGCAGAGACTAATTCTGAAAGAGTTAAAATTCACAAGCGTCTATTCTCATTGTGGTTCTGACCAGTTTCAAGAGACTGTCCATGGCATTTGCCTAGAGAGGCTGAGGAAAACCTTGACAAATACTGTCTGCTATGCCGAGCTGTTTTGTCTGTTGTTGATTTTGTATAGGAGGCCAAAAGAAAAGGGACTATGGTAGATTTCTTGAGTTCAGGGATGGTTTTGCATGCTTTTTTGTCTAGTTACTAGTGCTGTTGAGGTTTAATGATCATTTGTTACTGTTGCAGGCTTAATTCAGGACGTACACCTAACAGGTGCTTTCAAGGCAACTCGAGCCGCGTGGCCTCACTTCCGTAAACAAAAGTATGGACGTGTCATTGTGACATCCTCCAATTCTGGTCTATATGGGAACTTTGGGCAGGCAAACTACAGGTCGGTGTTAGTGACACTTTAGTATATTTATCTTTCATAGGATTGATCATTTGTATAATGTGTGCGTGATATCTTGGACATTAATCTGTTCTGCTTTGAATATCTTTGGGATTTAAAAGTATTAATTACAATACACCCCTCCCCCCGCCTATGAAATATTGATTTAACATTCTGGTTATTTATAAAAATAAAAGTTTGTCTTTGGTTGCCAGAAATGGTAGAAACTGTTTTCCCCCACAGTTCCTCAAGACAGATGCTGGGATAGTGTGTTATATAACCGAGGGTCACTTCTACATCCTCTCCAGTTCGTCATTCACCATCGCTCTTCCTTTCAGGACTGTGTAATTCGTGCGGCTGAAAAGTTGTTCTCAAATAAGAAAGTTGGTGTGAGCGATGGCCGCTTTATGCATTTCTTGGGAAGAGTCCATGTATGTTTTTTTTATGGTTGCAGTGCTGCCAAGATGGGGCTGGTCGGTCTGAACAATACGTTAGCGATAGAGGGCAGGAAGGACAACATCCACTGCAATGTGATTGTGCCAACTGCGGCATCCCGGCTTACTGAAGACATCCTGCCACCTGGTGGGTGCTGCTGATACTAAAGCCTGACAGTGTGTCACTTCTGTTTACAATAAATGAACATCAAAGTGATGCAAACAGTGCATTTTGGAAGTATATTCACCCTTTTGTCATATTATCAGTTGTAATAAATAGTTCATGTTTTGGAGATCTGTTATCAGCAGTTTTTAATATTGTCTCATGATTATAAACACTAATGTGATACTGATAAGTCACTTGTTTGTTGCACAGATTTCTTTGCGCAGCTGCGCCCAGAGCTGATTGCGCCAGTCGTCACGTGGCTGTGTCACGAATCCTGTGAGGAGACTGGCTCCATCATCGAGTCTGCTGCTGGCTGGGCAGGAAAATGTAAGTGTCAGTGGCACCCCTGTTCGGAATATGCTCGATGCCTGTAACGACACCACTGGTTCTGAGTGATGTGATGCCGTCCAAAACAGGACTGCATTTCATTAGGGTCATGAAGGTTGGGTCTGTTGTTGCTCTTTCAGTGAAATGCAGAAATGATTTTTTCACTGCAAATCACAATCGTAGATAAGTCGCAGAATCTGCATGTGGACTTCCGTAGATGTGTCAACAGCGGTAGAATGACCGGATTCATGTTTCAAGGGTCCTGATTTCAGTGAGACAGCTTGGAATAGCCATGAAACGCAGTAATGATAGACAAGCAGAGAACCGTTTACCTCCCGTGCTGAGTGTCGGCAGAACTTTCCATCAGGATGCGTTCTTGTCTGACAACCTTCAGGTTATCTGGTGCGTTCACCGGGCGGCCTGCTGCGTGCACAGATGAATGAGCTGGTGACACCAGAGGCTGTTCGTGAGAACTGGGGCAAGGTGAAAGATATGTCTGCTGCCGTTAAATTGGAGTCCATCCAGGAGGCATCTGGTACCCTGATGACCGTTCTGGAGCAGATGAAGTCGAACTCTGGGCTTTCTTCTGATGGCGTGAGTTATGACTCGATGTAGTTTTTTACATATGCTTTCAGATAGTAATTATTCAAGTTACCCCTGTGTCTAAGCACCATCCAGTGGAGGTGTATAGAGGGAGTGTAGTATAAGACGTATGAATGAGCAGAATTAATTTTGTTTATTGTGTACAGGGTTTTAGCCCGTCGCCATAATTGTAGTACGTGGTTTACGTTACTTCAGTTGTGTGTTTCTTGCGTATGGTGTTGGAAGAAGCTGACTGCTTCATTGTGGCTTACGCCACTGGAGGTCCAGTATTTTGTTAAATGAGGTGTACATTAGTTTTGGCAATGGCTGGTGCTGCCATCCAAGTATTGATGGTGGCTAATGTTTGTGCAGACTTGAACTTCTTTTGTCTTCTTGGTGACACTTATTCTGTGAACATGGTTTAAGGTCCTGATTTCCTTTCCAGAAGAGTGTTGTGACAAAGTTCCAATACACTCCTCGTGACCTGATCCTGTATGCACTGGGAGGTGAGTAATGTGCCATTATGTGCGTGTGTTTGTGACAGTGTGACAGACAAGTAATGTGTTTGTTTTATTGCAGTTGGTAGCACTGTGACCAACCCAAGTGACCTGAGATTCCTGTATGAAGGCCACGCAGACTTCTCTGCGTTGCCGACGTTCCTCGTGTTGCAAGGCGTGTCTGCCGTGATGGAGTCTAGTGTTACTGCTGAGGTGTTCAGTGGCAGGGATTTCAATCCTGCCAGGGTAAGTGAGGTTATGTCTTGATAAGCAGACTCTTTTGAGGATAACCGCAAGGTTCAGCATCGGTCATTTCGAAGCCTGCCTTCGGATGCAACCCTGAGCCACCTCACAATCTTCTTGCTGTGTTTTCATCTCTGTATGTGCATTTCTTGCCTTCGCAGCTGAACATGTCCATATATCTTAACGCAAGGCACATTTTACTGCCTGTGCTTTGTCTATTACGAATATAATAGCCAGTCTCCATCGCACTTGACTTGTTTAGTTCACTGTACATGCAGTGAGGAAGAAATTAAAAGTCTGCTGGTCCTCATGGAATGAAAGCAGATCCAGCTTCTGCAAAAATAATACTGCAGTGAGTTGTTTTTCTGTTCAGTGCAACGGAGGATCATTCAGGTCGTATTCTATGCTAGTGAAGTTGTAATTGAGCAGTGTGGTGTGGACTCGGGGAATGCTTGCTATCATTCAGTCCAAAATGTTTTGTCCTCTCATCTCACATCAAGAAAACTAAAGATACAAAAGTTGTGCTGTATGGGTGTTAAACTTGGTCTCCCACTTTGAGGGAGGAACATAGATTGAGGGTCTTTGAGAACAGAGTGTTTAGGATATTTCGACCTAAGAGGCAGGAAGAAAATTGCATTATGAGCTTCACGGACTGTACCCCTCACTTGATACTGTTAGGGCGATTAAATCGAGGAGGATAAGACGGGCGGGACATGCGGAACGCATTGTGGAGGGGTGGGGTGTTTACAAGATATTGGTTAGAAGGCCTGAAGGGAGGAGATTGTGGGTGAGACATTGGCGTAGGTGGGATGGCGTTGAGATGGACCTTTGGGAGATAGGAATCTATGGAGCAAACTGGATGCAGCTGGCTCAGGTTAGTCTTATGGCAGGCTTTTGTGAACTCAGTGATGAACCTTTGGCTTCTATAAAGAAAGTGTTCTATTTTTTGAGAAGCCAAGTATACAGTCAGTTTTTCAAAGAATATCCTGCACCATAGAGAGAGTGAGGATAGAATTCACACTGATTCAGTTAGCTGCACAGAGTGTAGATGCTTCCCACTGGCATGCCACTCGGTCATGTAAACAAATGACAGTATTCAGTTGTTTTTGCAGATATATCATAAAGTATTTCTTTCTTTCTTTCCACTAAATGGATTCGAGAAGTTCTGCTAACTTAAAGATAGTTCAGTGGTTTCGACGTAGAGAATGATTGGATTATGAACCTTAGGGTTGCTGATGAGGCACAAAGGAATGAGAAACGATTGAGTACATAATTGGAGTTGACTGAGGAGGATCGTGTTGCTGCTATGTTGCCAGATGTTGCATGGTGAGCAGTACTTGGAGGTTCTGCGTCCCATCAACAGTGAAGGGACTCTTGAGGTGCACTGCAAGGTGGTGGATGTGTTGGACAAGGGATCCGGGACTGTTGTGCTGGTGGAAGGTGAGATAAAATTGTGCAGTATGATCATTCCATTTGTAACTTCTGTCAACTTGGTTCGTGCAGTTGTAACGTGTCTCTTTTTCTTTGATCTGTCTAGGCTAGGGGGAATATAAGTGGTTTAAAAGTCTAGTCTTCAAGGTGATACAAATTCAGTTGCTGTCTGTTGTCATTATTGCAGTGGAGACATTTGATGAAAGTGGTGAGAAGGTGGCACAGTCCCTGCTGACAACATTTGCTGTTGGAATGAAGGGTGTTACAGACAAGCGTACTTCACCCTATGATGTGCCAACAGCAGAACCACCAAAGCGGATTCCTGATTTGTCTGTTGAGCAACACACGTCTCTTGATCAGGTCAGAATAGAGGGTAGCATGTGTTACGTGTGAGGCTCTTTGGTTATTTTTCTTTGAGGGGGGGGGGGGGGGGGGTGAATGTAACTTTTCTTATTCTGTGTATGTATTTTTAGTTTCTTCTGTCAGTAGTACTAACGTGTGAAATATGGAGAAGAAGCACAATCTAATTAAGATCTTGACATATTTGTGGTGATAGAGCTTTGTAAAATGTGCATCCTTAAGATTATTTGATGTAGACTGAAAATGCTGACTGCTTTGAATCTGCACTTATTGCTGTGTGTGAAAATTATGACTAATGAAACACTGCAGCTAAGTCTGTAGAATTTAGTATGGAGAGAGATCATAAACACACCTACAAATTAATTGTCAATGTTTCTTCACTTCAACATTATTTCCTGCAGGCTGCACTCTACCGACTGTCTGGAGACCGCAACCCACTTCACATTGATTCGAATGTGGCTGCATTTGGTGGATTTGATCGGCCCATCCTGCACGGTCTGTGTTCGCTGGGCTTCTCAGCCCGCCATGTCCTACAGCAGTATGTGGATAATGATCCAACCAAATTCAAAGCCATAAAGGTGTGTAATAGAAACATCTCTTTTTGGGGCTTTCCTATTTTCACATTCTCATGATAACATTCCAGCACCCTCTTTCTGTTGTTCTATGGATTGTTTGTGTTCACAGCATTTTTCACTTGCCTCTTCCGTGTCTGATGTACAGTTCAGTTGATGTCAGTCATTGTACTTTCTTATTCTTTCCACATGCTTTCCTATTTTCTCGCATCCCTGTTGGAATACTTCATAACCGTGACTCCCATTCACAGTGGATACGTTAAGGGAGGCCTATGGTAAGTAAAAAAATATTCATGTGAAGCATGGTGCAATGGTGTGGCTTGATAGTAGATTTCTAAGTTGTAATTCCGGAGGACTGTTCATAACATTTTACCATTTCAGTCTCTTCTTTTTAATTTTATCATCTTGTTGCTTTGTAAGTTCTTTGTACTTTTTTTCCATCAGAGAGATTGTTAAATATGATGTTATTTCATGAATGTGTTTCATTTTCAGAGGTTATATAGCATCAGATAGAATGAGAGGATAATGAATGGGTATGAATTTGGAAAGGGGCAGTAATATTAATTTTCATGTTACTATGCTGGAAGTTCTTTGGAGGGACTGAGGAGAACTCTGATTAGCCTGAGAAGGATAGTCAGAAACTGGACTGAGATGCAACCTGATATCCCCATTAATATGGTTTAGATCGTTGCACTACACAGGCCATCAGAGTGTGAGGGTATGAAGAAAATGATGACTGTCACTGGTTTACAGGCTCGGTTCAGCAAGCCGGTTATCCCTGGGCAGACACTACAGACTGACATGTGGCAACAGGGGAACCGTATCCACTTTCAGACCAAGGTGAAAGAGACGGGGAGCGTGGTGATATCTGGCGCATATGTCGATCTCACCGAGGCATCCGTCCCGCAGCACAAGGTACGTTTTTGTGGCTGACTGATGGGCCAAGATCATCTTTGATGATGGTTGTTCTGCTGGTGAGAAATTTCGTTGCTGCTGGCCTTTCATCACGTTCACATAATTCTGCCCTTATGCTCTGTCATGAGCTGGTTGAGTCCTATCTATCTCTTCACATCATATTTCTCTAAGGTGCATTTTAGTAATGTCTGTGTGTGTGTGTGTAGATCTCCCAAGTACTGTTTTCCTTTCAGCTTTTCCAATGAAATTTTTGTGTCAAATTTCATGTCTACGCAGTGGAAATAAAAAGTCACACATATTGCAGGTTCCTCACAGAAAAATGCAATTTGATTATGCAGTACACTGCTACTAAACAAGACGAAGCATTTGAGCTGTGTTGTTTGCATGTAAAGCTTACTTAATATAAATGTACATTTTGATGTAAATTCTGTAATTGTGTGTTGGAGAATGTTTAATTTAGTGTGGGTTTAATGAGCCAAATATAAGATTTAATTCTGGATTTTTAGTAAAATGATAGGAAAGCTCTGATGGGCAGGGCATACAGCATGCATGAGCAAGACATGAAATGAGTACAGAATTTTGTGTGGAAAACCTGAGGGAAGAGATGGCTTCAGAGACCAACTCATAGATGGGAGTGTAATATTAAAATGGATCTTTAAAATACTGGGTGTTAGGTTGTGGATTGTGTTCAAGTGGTTCAAGATAAGTCCATGAGGCAGGCCTGAGCTGTGTGGTGTTTGTTCCTACAGATTGCAAGTTGTGTTTATAATCGATATAAAGTGTAACTGATATTCTGTTATCTTGTGATAACCTGCATTGTTCAGCCTAGCAATTTCTTACTCTCAGTGACAAGGTTATGTTTCCTTTTTGTTAAGATCCCAAACATTACAGCATTGCTAGTATCACATCTTCAGTAAGATCCATTTTAACCCTTTAAAGCTGAGTTGTAACTGTATGTACCACCTGCTGTAACAGTCATTATCTCTGCATTTTGCCCACAGAATATATAATGTGGGTTTTATATTGATCTCAGAATAAACAGTAATTTATTTCTCTAAGCAGCATTAACTAGTTTAGTGTTGTCGTGGAGACGTGTTGTGTTTTCTTTGAGGTAACAATGGATTGATAGAATATTATGCACCTTCACTGTGGCTGAAGGGGTTAATTATTTTCTTTAATTTCCTAGTTGGTCTTCAGAGGTTACTCAAGAGCTCTATGGAATTTCTTTGTTTTCTCTTTCCTAGTTACATTTCCAGCTTATGGTAAATATCTGCAAATCAATTTCTCAGGATATTTGCATCTTCAGTGGGCAAAGTGAGGAACAAACTTCACGATTTGTACAGTTCACTTAGTGCTTTGTGAATAGTGAACTGTGGGAGACAAAGAGAAGTTGTCACATGAATACATTGTTTCACTACACTTGTTTATGTAAAATGTCATTAGGTCAGAAATTGGCTTAGACTTGGAAAAAAATTTTGGCATGAAGCTGGGGGTGGAGCCGAGTCATGATATGGCCATTTGTGTGTGTTTTGTGTAACAGAATAATGAACCTTTGTTTTGTAAAAGCAGTAAGTTTTTTGACTAGCTGAGTCACTGTCAAGGAGGCAGGAAAGACTTTGCACTTTAGCCTACATGTAAGGTTGTCTTGATAACATGTACAGTACAGTACAGTACAGTAGCTGTGTTCAAGGTCATGGAAGAAACACAAGTGAGTAGCTCTGATGTATGCTGGTTGCATCAGTCAGTCACTATGCCTGCTGTGATGTGGTCCACCAAGGTGAGGGAAGTGAAAACTGGAATTTGTAGTTGAGAGGCACATCTCATGTCCTGACATAGAATGAAAATATGAACATTGTTTTGCATTTGTTTTTAAGCTAAAAATATAGTATTCATAAATATTTAACACGTTCAGGAAGTACTCATTATTGATTACAGAGTGTGTAACCATCGAAACTACTCTCAGTAATGCTAAAGATCAAATTACATCATATCCATATTTTTCCACTTTTGTATGGTTGTAAAATATGGTTTCTTTCTTTGTGTGAAGAACCTAAATTGTGTTTGAAAACAACCAAATATTATTTGGGATCTTGAAGGATCAAATAAGTGGATTCTTAGGATAGTGAACTAAAGGACTAAATGTGTTGTTCATAAGATGAAAACACATAATGTATGCATAGTTTGGTGGGAATCCTGTTAAAAAAATTGGACATAAGTAAGACTGAGAATTTAAGGGGAGGATAATATTAAGCTGGATCTTAGACAAATACAGATGTGTTTGAACTGTGCCAAAGTGGCTTGGTCCTGCAGCTAGTGATACTGTTTGGTATTGGCAATGTTCGACCTTCGTTTTCTATCACCAGAGAGTTAACAGGTTCCTAGAGACATGCAGAAATGGTGTATGATGTTGGTGGCTTTGTAAACTGTAATGTGAGGTTGCATTGTTGGTGCAGGCATCCACATCAGCGCTGGATTCGGATGGTGTGTTTGACTTGCTGAAAAAGCGGGTTGCGGCAAACCCAGAGCGTGCCAAGAAGATCGGTGGTGTGTTCCAGTACAACATCACCAAAGATGGCAATACTGTTGCCACCTGGAGTATGTATCACACAGTTGTCATGGATTTACAGCACTGTTAGAGAGTAAATTTTATACAGACTAACTTAAAACTTTCATCGGTTAAACGTTTTGTCTGTGCGGTTAACTCTCCTACTTCATATCTGGCAGATCTTGGGTTTGTATCTCATTTGAGAGACAGGGTTTTCTTATCATAGTCACGGAAGGCAATGATGAGACCCTCGCCGGGTTCGCTTGTCACGGCCACTTGCAGCTGAAACGGAAAGACTTGTTATGCATTTCTGTTGCGTCCTACAGGAGCAGTGTGTGACGATGTTAACAGAAACCCAAAAAACAAAACAAGAGATAAACTTAGGAATTTTACATGATTACAGGCTTTGTGGCATATGTATTTGTCAAGAAGTTCTGGAAAAATGAAATGTATGCAGAAATTTGATGGTGAAACCTGAGGAACACCACTTGGAAGACTTGTAAGAAGTTTGGAGATTAATATTCAATTTTAGCTTTGATGTTAGCTATATTCAGTCCTCAGTTCATTTTAATTATGAGCTTTGAATATCAGAGAAGCAGACAGAAACAAGTATGGTGTCCATAGATGGATTTTCCAAGTAATATTTAAATGAAGATTTCTGTCTTCTGGGTTATTGCGCTGTGTAGTCTGGTCGATGTTAACCAACGTTTCAGAGGTCATACTGCCTCCGTCATCAGGGCGATGAATATGCCAATAGGGTGTGAGGAGTTGGATTTTATAGGCAGGGAAGTGAAAGGTGTAGCCTGCCCCGAGCCAATGGGAGCAGGTATGGGAGTGGACCAATGGTAGCACGTGGGCGAGGGTGGGAGAGGGAGAGAAAGTAGAGAGAGAAAGGTGAGTGTAGTTTTATGGATAAAGGCCCTGAAAGGGGCCGAGTTAGTGGTCTGGTTGGTTCTGGCGGCGCACTCTTGCTCGTTCTCGGAGTCCTCGGAGTGTGTGGATCAGAGGCTTCCAGGACCGGCTCAGGTGAAGTCCATCTTCCCTGTTAAAGTTATCAGGATGAAGTTCGATCTCGATGGCTTCCCTGATTAACCGGTCCATGTAGCCGGTTTTTGAGGAGAGGATAGAAGTGTCCTCTAGCTGTATCTTGTGCTCCAAGTTGAAGCGGTGTTCAGCAACCGCAGATTTCTCGGGCTGCCCGAGCCGGATGTGGCGTTCGTGCTCCTTGATCCTGGCCTCAACGGAACGGCCTGTCTGGCCGATGTAGACTTTTCCGCACTCGCAGGGAACTCTGTATACGCCAGGCGTCTTCAGTCCTAGGTCGTCCTTTACCGGCCGGAGAAAACTGGGAATTTTCTTTGGCGGAAGACCAACAGACTTGATGTCGTGCCTGGCCAGCAACCTGCTTATGCGGTTGAAGGTCGTCCCGACGTAGGGCAGGAAGGCAACCGAGGCTGGTTTTTCAGTAGGCGGTGGCAGCCTCGCAGGCGGATTGAGAGCTTTCTGAATCTGACGGTTGCTGTATCCGTTTTTCCTGAAGGTGGTGGTGAGTGCCTCCAGTTCACTCTGTAGGCTGTCGTGGTCGCAAAGGGCTTTAGCCCTGTGTACCAGGGTCGAGAGCACGGCCTGTTTGTTGGACGGGTGGTGATGGGAATTGGAGTTGAGGTAAAGGTCGGTATGGGTTGGTTTCCGGTACACCTTGTGGCCTAATGAGCCGTCAGGTTTCCGGTGAATGTCTATGTCGAGGAATGGGAGATGGCCGTCCTTTTCAGTCTCCATGGTGAACTGGATGACCTCTGAAACGTTGGTTAACATCGACCAGACTACACAGCGCAATAACCCAGAAGACAGAAATCTTCATATTCACCGCTGTGAGAACCTCAAGTCTTACATAATATTTAAATGTTTCAAAATGAAAATCATTTTATCAATCTGAAGAATTTGTGTTTTATGCTCATTATTTTACAATGGCTTCCTGTACATTCTAAATATATAATTTAGGACCAGCACAATGGAAATTACAAACATTTCTATAAATTTTGACCACGGTCCATGCAAGTGATAACTCACTTCAGAGGCATCCTCTGTTGGTCTGTAGTTGACTTCTGCAGCTGTGAAGTTGAAGTATCCATATTTCCTTGGTCTGACAGCTACTACATGAGATACATTTGTCCCTGCAGGGATCCTGTCAATCTTGATGTTGAGCTGACCACCCACCAAAGTGAAGGCCTCTTTGTGAAAGCTACTGTCACTCAGCTTAACACCAAGAGCAGTACTTGTGCCAACATTATATAGTGTGTACTGCAAAGAATGTTGTGTGTTATAATCAAACAAGTTTATGAGGTATGTTGGTATTATATGGGTACTAAATACAATATTATCATGAGATGCTCCATATTCTTTGGCTTGTAACATAAACGGCCTATGATATGTAAAAATTTCTATTCTGCAAAAACAACCGGACGATAATGTTTCTGAAACAATATGACATCTAAATATCCCAGCTACTATGTCCATGTCTTCAACCAGATATCTATTCAGTATCTGTTTCGAAATTAGCAATCTGGCACCCGTTTCTTCTTCCTCATTACCATCTACATAAGCAGCTAGGGCTGCGAGAACAAAAATACTTATAAATTTCATTCTTTCAAGACTTTTAACGAAATATTAATTTATACACTCCCCAACGTGTTGTACGCACGAGTACTTCGAATCTTTCCCAATGGAATGGCACTTCTTTATCAAAACTTCCAACTCGTTGCCAACTCACAAGCAACAAAGCATGTAATTCGACTCCTACTGGCAATGACCGCACTTAAAAATTAGTTCCGGTTCCCTTCATTGTCACCAATTTAAAAGTTAATGACGATAAAATATACCGTTCCAGCCGTTGCCAATGTTAAAATGAAACTGTTTTGGCTTCACTGTTAAACACGGAAGTTTAGAAGTTCCATAGTTTGTAACATGCTTTGTAACTCAGAACTGTAGTTTGTTAATCGGCTGTACTTTGTATGCGATTATTTGGAATAATTATTAGGCACATATGGATGTGCTTTGTTATCGGTAATATAACGTAACTGTGTTGAGAATCATGTCGATGTCTCTGTCATCAGACCCGGAATTGGAAATGAAAGTTAAAAAAGGTTTGAAAACGTGTCAAACATGGATTGAGTTGTTTATGTTGAACTTATATACGTAACATTGCAAAGCACTGCCCCCGATGGTGGAGAAGAGGGTAGAAGTTACCAGACTGCATCATGAGTTGCAGGGACGTTGCTACGATGTGGAGTATGCCATTGGGTAAGGTTTAAAGGAAATTCTGTTCGTTCACTAGTATTCAAGAGGAACCTTGTTCCCAAGTGAATACTTTTCCACAGGCTTGTAGCAGCATCTTGCTCATTTCTAGTTGACATTTTGAATTATGTGAAGTGTAATTTCTTTATGTTACAAGGAAAGCTTATTATTTAATCAATTAACTTAGTGATTTTAGACCTTCATTCATTTGACATTTCTGCCTGGCAAAGGAATAAGATCCTGAGTCCTGACACAAAGTCGCCAAATATGGTGTGTGTGCATGTGTCTATCTATCTATATATATATATATATATATGATTTGGAAGAAAAGTGAGAATCACAAGACCTTCCCAGAACTTTGTGTAGTTTTTTCAGCAGTTGTATTGTTCTCCAGGGCAGTGAAGTCTATGGAGGGGGCAGAGGATAACCTTGGTAACATACAGGAACTGCTGAAGAATGCGGTGTTCTTGCGACAGCAGATTAAGTATGAAGAAGCTCGCAGGTGAGTGTTATTGTGAATGTTGTGGACGTGATTTCTGTGGTCTGTCTGTGCCTTCTCTCAGGGTTCTTCCCATTTTATTCATATGTGAACTGAATGTAAGATGAGCAAATGTGTTTCAGTTGGAAAAGAATGTACTATAGCAAGTACAGAATGCTAAATTTGTGGGTTACCTGTGTTTTAGAATACATGAAGGAAATAGGGTTTGGGGAATTTGGGACACAAACTTGTTTTATAGCAACAGGAAGGAAGTCTGTCACTAGTGTAAATCCCCCATAAATAAATATCTCCTATGCGTAAGGAAAAAATGATCTGAATTGTTGTGTAGTACATGGACAAAACTATTCTGTGCAAATCCTCGTTTGGGAAGGAGTGATTCTACCAGTAAATTATAGCAGTGTTGTGTTAGCACTCCTGTTTCTCAAATGAATTACGTCCTATGCACAAGTCTCAGCAGGGGATTTGCTGTCCTGACTGAAGAGGGTTTTTTTTGTCAGTTTCCTCAGATCTTCCAGTTGAATCTGATCATAGTGTATCAGAATATGCCAGTTGATCCAGTGGTTTTTGAATGACTTATAAAGCAGTCTTATTAATTAAGTAAGCTGCATGTGTATGTCCATCTAGCCTGATTCAGTTACACAGCAGTTGACTGGTTTTTGTGAAATTTGGTGTGAATATCTACCATTTCAGTTCTCTTGATCTTCTGTTCATTTTAACTTTGTCATCTGCCATTACTGAATTGAGTTTTGAGGTTCTTATGATAGTGAATATGGAGGTGGCTGTCTTGCAGGTTGTTGCACCATTTAATGTAAAAATCAGTTTGTGCAACGTCGCAGGCAACCATCTTTGTAATGAGTTGTTTTGTAGGACACTAAATTAATTTTATTGCTCTGTGGATCACTGTTTCATTCACAGTAGTGTAGAATACCGGTCAGACAGTGTGTTAGTGATTTTTCACCTTGCTGTGATTCTTCATGTGTGTTAGAATTGTGTTTTGTTCTTGTGTGCTGATCCAAGAACATTTGGATTGGCATGCGCATATGCGCAACGCATGTGATTTATGTTGCATGTCTTGTCTGTGTAGGCTCCCCCACTAATGCTGTGACATGCCAGGTAATTGCTGCTTCCTGTTGTTTATTATGTTGGTAGTATATTATGGTAAGCAGTCACTACATGATCATGATGAAATTGGGGATATCACATGGCCTTAGAATTGTTACTGTGTAGGAGAAAGAGTGCATGGTCACATGGACATAATGTTTCATTGATACAGAGGACACTACAGAACAAGGGAACTGTGGTCCTATAAGTGGGAAATATTAACCTGTCAGTGTGGGCTGTGTCGAATGGACGTCTTTGCACGGTGTGATAGGTGCCATGTATGTTTCCAACATCAGAGTGAAAGAAATGACTATATTTATTCAATTGTGAGGTGATACTGAACTGTGCAATATCGTTATACTAAGAGACAGTATATTTAAGACATTTATTTCCTCTATTAGGTTGAAGGCCAGTTCATGCTTCATTGTTCAAAGTTCCTGCTTTTGGAAAAGTTCTTAATTACAGATAATAATGGCTACTTATTTCACCTGCTGTTTTGTGTGGGTGTTAAACTTGGTGTCTTGCACTGATGTCTGTGATGAGCAGAATACATGTAACTAAGAGAAACATACAGGCAGCGAGAGAAAATTACATAATGAGGAGCTTCATGAATTGTGCTGTTTTTTTGGGAAAGTGTTCAAATCAAGAAACCAGTGGGTGGTTGGTGTTGCCCAAGGAATGTAGTGGCACTTTAGTATTAGCAGTGGATAGTTATATAATCAATATTGTTTGTGCATGTTTTTTTTCCTTCAAATTAGCCATTTAATTACTATGTATTTGCATCGCTGTTTGTTTAATTTTGTTCAGATTACAATTTCATGTCTTGGATCCTCCATTCACAATAATCCTAATCCCATTTAGTATTAAGTAATTTGTACGGTTGAAATATAATTATTAAAAAGCCTACGAATCAATTAGTCAGTTCATTCACCCTTTTAGCCACTTGATCTCTTAATCACAGTCAGGCGGCTAAGCAACCAGTGGATCAATCAACTGCTCATTCTGTTCAAAGATATTTGTTCGTACAGGAACAAGAAGGAGTCATACTAAATTAAGGGTTTGGTGCAGTCTTTACTGTATGATCTACTATTAGCTTCTCAAGGACTCTGCTTCATGAAAATTTTATTTACAATCACAAAATCATGTTTAGATCTTCAAGGACACCGGTTGACCACAGTTTGTTGGGAACAATACTGGTGATTCATGGTTAGGATCATTTTGGTTATATTTTGAGGATAAAATTCATATTTTGGGTATGAAATTCTTACTTGAAACTACATTTCTCGGGCATTTACAGTGAATCCTTCATTTAGTTCAGATGCCAAAAGTGGTGTTCTGAAAGTGCAAAGTTAAGAGCTTTCATTAAAGATTTCGGTGAGGAATATTTTAGTTCTGATGGAACAATTCTGTTCTGTAAACTTTGTGAAGTTAATGTTACAGCTGGTAAGGGATTTAATGTGCAACAACATTGTGATACAAGCAGTAGGCAGGTCAGGTTTCTGTTGCGATATGAAGTGAGCCTGCCAAGTGTACTGAACATACTGCACTGATTTCCTGGCAAGCAGTAGGCTGGTCAGGTGACAGACAGCTTTTCCCCGAGTAAAATCCCAAGGATCAATTAAGCTTCTTCTCTCAGCTATTCCCAGAAAGACAAAATGCATTCACTTTTAACTAACACAAATGCAAAAATAAACAGCATTCTGATGACGCAGTTGATTGAACATGTACTTTTGTTCTTGGGGAGGGGGGCACACCACACACACTTCTGAGTATATAAATGTCACTTATCAATGCCGTAAACGCCTCATGGCGTTTATTTATTTGATTCCTCGGGAATCATCGACACATAACCTCAACCGTTAAACGAGAACACCCTATCATTCCGTAACCTGATGACAGCCCACCTAGATCGCTGTTCGCACACATAAACTTACAGCACCTAAGACTAGATTCACGCAACAAATTTTACCAACTCTCTCTCTCTATCTCTGCGCGAACTTGACTACAGCGAATTCTAGTAGCGAACCCAGTAAACTACGTATTGAGCGGGAAATGCAGGGCATCGATATATCAGGAAGATCCAGAATCGTAATCTTGTAGGAGCCTGGTAGCCGAATGGATAGCGTGCTGGCCTGCGGAATACGACATCGGCAGTTCGAGACCCAGCGGATTCTTACAGTAGTATTAATTCTTAATTCTTACAGTAGTATTAAGTTCTAAATATAAAACGAGGGCAGGACTCAGGACTCAAACGATTTCTGATTTCTGATTTCTGATTTCTGCCCTCTAAAAATAATTGTGGGTTAACGGGAGGGTGGGGCGCCTAATATGATAGAATGAGGGGGGTTATGCACAAATATATAAAAGGGGGCTCAGTTGGGGGTATACCAACAACATACAGACATCAAAGCATATGAGTCGAAAAAGAAACAATCCAGCGAAATAAATCAAACCATCAAACCTGCATGCTTGTCATGTAAGCTGTTGAGTGTGTTCGCAGACTGACTTGATATCTGAACAGGAAACCTGATGGGACAATGAATGAAGTGTGTAATTACCTGACCTATAGGATGTACTTTAAATGTTGTGATTGTAAGTGTGAGATGATATGTTGACAGAAGTAAATGCAGTTTGGGATTGACATTATTGCTGTTTCCAGTTGGTATAGGTATCGTTTGTAGGCGTGGGTGGAGACTATTTGTGAAGTGATTTTGGTTTTTGTTATGTAGTGCTGTGACCTGCCGGGGTATTTTCTGTGCTTGTGGTGTGTTAAGCAAGGATAAAGGTTTTAAAACTTGTAAACTTGTAAGTTTGGCGTGTGGTGTTTGTTATGAATTTGGATTTGCTTGCAAAAATCTCATGCCCAGTAGATGACAGATTTGTTGATTTATTTGGCTGGATTTTTTCTTTCGACTCAAGTGCTTTGAACACATTTTGGTTAAAGATTGTTGATTGATATGATGTCTGTTTGGACCACCTTTGGCTGCTCCCTCATAAATATATTTTTGCATAACCCCCTCATTCTCTCATCTTCGGCTCCCCACCCACCCGCTAACCCTCAATTATTTTTTTAGAGGGCAGAAATCAGAAATCGGTTCAGTCCTGCCCTCGTTTTATATTTAGAACTTAATACTACACTTAATACTACTGTAAGAATCCGCTGGGTCTCGAACTGCCGATGCCATTCGGCTGCCCTTCTGTTCCCGCTCAATACGTAGTTTACTGGGTTCGCTACTATAATTCGCTGTGGTCAAGTTCGCACAGAGAGAGAGAGAGAGAGAGAGAGAGAGAGTGAGAGAGAGAGTGAGAGTGAGAGAGAGTGAGTGAGAGTGAGTGTGTGTTGGTAAGCGTGAGTCTAGTCTTCGGAGTCTTGGAGGTGCTGTAAGTTTATGTGTGCGAACAGCGAACTAGGTGGGCTGTCATCAGGTTACGGAATGATGGGGTGTTCTCGTTTAACGGTTGAGGTTATGTGTCGATGATTCCCGAGGAATCAAATAAATAAACGCCATGAGGCGTTTACGGCATTGATAAGTGACATTTATATACTCAGAAGTGTGTGTGGTGTGCCCCCCTCCCCAAGAACAAAAGTACATGTTCAATCAACTGCGTCATCAGAATGCTGTTTATTTTTGCATTTGTGTTAGTTAAAAGTGAATGCATTTTGTCTTTCTGGGAATAGCTGAGAGAAGAAGCTTAATTGATCCTTGGGATTTTACTCGGGGAAAAGCTGTCTGTCACCTGACCAGCCTACTGCTTGCCAGGAAATCAGTGGAGTATGTTCAGTACACTTGGCAGGCTCACTTCTTATCGCAACAGGAATTTGGCACGTGGAAGATTGTTTTTTGTCCAACAGTTCTCAGACTTTTCCTGCGTAAGACGTAGTTTACTACTACTCTGCTATGACAAGGAGGTCGGATGAGTTCGCTGTTTTTCAGACGTTGCCGTCCCTGCCTATGATAAAATGGCGTGGGCGTTCTGCCCCTCTGTATTTCTTTGGTTGCTAGGATGCATTCTGAGTCCAGTGCAGATTTACTCTCATATATATTGCCAGGGCGTGGAAGTTAATTTGAATTGATGTGTGTCATCTTTCCCTTGTGTGAAGGACATAAGTGTGAAATATTTTGGTTGCATGGAGGGTTGGTTTAGTTGGCCAGTTGATTATTGATGAGGTGTAGAGTGCATTCGTAGTAGCAGTTACGACTGGTGTCACAATGCGGATATTTATTTTGGTATTTGGTATTGTTTCAGGTAGGAGTGCCTGCAAGCATGTGGGATACTATAGCCGTTGCCCACTTTTGATTCCTAGTGACCAAGTATGGGGTGTTCGTAGCATGCCTCACAATGCCACAAGGAAGACCTCAGGCCCTCGTGCGATTACCTTGCTTTCCGAGGAGGTGTACGGTTATAGATTTAGTGGGAGTGCCTAGTCTGTCTCAAAGAGTAGTTTGAGATCAGGGGATGTACTGAGTAGCAACTTTCATGTGAACTGTAGCTGTAGTGTGTGTTTACTGGTATCAACGAAGACATGGAGGACTAATTTGTCTGAATATCAGCGTTTCAGAAGATCAGTTGTGTGCGTGATGGGGAAGCAGCTTTTTTGGAGTTGGAGATGTGAAGAACCAGACAGAACGAAGCACCTGTAGTGTTTGTGACTTGGATAAGGAATTGCATTGTTCAGGTATGTTAGAGAGTACAGTTTATTTACATTCCATAGATCCTTCTTAGGACTAAACCAAAGGATGGAGAACAAATCATTTCATACAATACATATAAACTTCAGTACTTTTGACACAATTACAAGGATGTGTTTCACATGTGAATGTACATAACCTTCAGATTCTGCAATTCAATTATGAAAAATAATTTAAATGCAGGCTTGAACACCTTTAAATCATTTAGAGTTTTAATTGTTGGTGGAAGATCATTAAATGACTTGATACGCGTATAATACGTTCCTTTTTGACGTTTATTACGGTTAGCATAGACTATAGAAAAATTATATACTTGTAATTAATTTTTATTTTATTGTTGAGATTTGTCAAAGTCCACTTACAAAATAAAAGTCTAGTCAATGATATGTTGGTGTCCATGAATCCCAAAGGTTCTGGAAATAAATATGACATGCGCCCTGATGTGGAGAAAAGGTGTTTAGAGTATTACAGTAAGTGCAGTACTTGAAAGTTACTGTAACTAAAACATTTGACTTCCCTTACCAGTGAATCTGGCCTGCGTTGTCACTCGTTATAACTTGAAACTGTTGCTTGTGTTTTCCAGGTCGTGGAGACAGCATGTATTGCTCTGAAGTCAAGCACGACGGATCCGTTACCGTCGTCAGTGCTGGGAAATAATTTGCTGTTTCTTGGTGGCATCCCTGAATTTTAATGAAGATGAGAATACAGTGCAGCAGCTTTTCTCCTGTCCAAGGTATATAAGAGCAGTTGGAGGCAGAAGAATATTGTAAAACTAACCTCATTCTTGATATTAAAAAAGTGTACAAAATAAAAGATGTTTTTCCAGCCTGATGGTACTAACATGACATAACAGATTGTTAATCACTGGCTTTTCAACGCAGAATTGTAAGCGAGTCCCATGGCAGTCTATGAGGCACTGGTATAGATCTTTCTCTGAGCACCCAGAACTCATTATTTACTGGTACAGTGAGCCTGTTAGAGGCTGTATCACAATTAGTTTGTGTTTAGTATCCTGCCAGTACCAGGAGGCATCTGCACGTAATGTATTTCTTTCTCATATCATAAACCCAGATTTCCCATTTGCTCTGTCCCTTTTACATCAGTTGCTGATTTAGGAAGCAGCTACTGCATTGGCCACTGTTGTGACCAACATTTTGTACACTGAACATTAGGATGTGAGTGTAATTATCTGTACTCATTGTGATTCGCCGTTGCAGTTCTGATGATCCACATGTGGAGATCTCCGCAGTCCATGGGATTGCGTGCAGATTGCAGGACAAGCAAGCCAGAGCCACTCACCAGATGGCAGTCACAGGCAAGTTCATCCATTTGAGTAAATTGTTTAATGAACTTATTTTCTGAATTGCAATGCCATTATTGAAAGAAGAAGACCTTTTTTCCTGAAAAGTAGTAAATGGTTTTAATGAAATAAAGAACTTGTCTATTTCTTCTATTGAGACTACAAAGAAACAATGAAGAACGTGATTTTTCTTTGCCAGTTTAAGGAACCACATTTTGAGGCTGACCTCCACATTGTTCTATAATTGAGAATGCATGGAGTGTACCTCCATGCTCCCACTGCCTCATGGCATTGCGCTTAGTCACAAGGATAACTGCAGCTGATATAGCGAACCATTAAATGTTTAAAAATCATAATCTGTGTTGGTTTTCTGTAAGTCCAAGTGGTGTTAGAACCCAAAGACCACTGTGAGAACCTGAAATCTCTCTTAAAACCACATTTAGTATGTGAACTTGTTGAAAGCGTCTGCTTCATATCTGGAAAAGCCAGTAAGGCCTGTTGTGTATGTTGGTAGGAGTGTTTGTTGCTGCAGCCATGAAAGAGTTACGACGGTGTGTTCCTTGTTTGTCACTACACAATGGTGGCGATATCTCAGGTAGCTGGTGAGTTCAGTTTTATAAATTTAGATTGTTCAACATTGAAACAATTTATATTACTGATGGTGAAGTTTCCACCTTTGCTTCCAGAAGGTATGATAAAGTGGCATTACTGATGGTGATATGGAAAAAAAATCTAATTGCTACGGCTACCTCTTGCCCCTTGTCGGTTGAATTCACCTTAGTAGTAGAAGTGCTACAGATGTTGGGTGTGTTGTAGTGGCTTGCCATTTCTTAATCTTTCATTTAGGTCCTTTCTCCATGACATCAAAACAGGCGAACCTGAGGGGCATGGACCGACTGGTGTTTGTAGACTCCCTTGCTGTCATAATGGGGCACGAGGAGAGGGAGCCGTGTATCTTGGAGACAGCGATCAACATCCTCGGTTCCAAACAGACGGCAAGCGAACTGTTCGTTAAATATCCACTGAATCAGTGGCAACAGAAGTTGCGTGGGACTGACGTGATGTGTGTGAGTTGTAGAGTTTGTAGTTGCAGTATTATGACGTGTGGAATAATGGCCCACTTGGCGAATGCTTTAAATTTGCTGGGGGGGGAGGAAAGAAAGGCTCCAGTATGAATCTGTGAGTGAGGGAGTTCAGAATTTGTCAGGTCGCTGGTTGTGACACTGTCGTGACCCGTATTTAAAGTTAACTTGTGAATGGTTTTGTAATGAACTTGACAGAATTTGTCTTCTGAAAATGGAAGGTGCTTGTTCATTGGCTAAGGTAGGAGTGTTAACTGCTTGGTGAAGTAAAACTGTGTGCTCTTAGAAGAGTGTGATGTCTTGATTTCTTGAATGTGACTGTATTTTCTCTTTCTGGGAGTAGCAGATTACGAGAAACAGAATGATCCTTCAGATTCTACTGAGCACCATGCTGTTTGTCACGTGACCTGCGTACTGCCAGCCAGACAAGCATTGAAGTACGTGCGGTAACAGTTGGCGGACCGACTTGATGTCAGAAGATTAAACCTGCTGGGACAAAGAAGGAACATCGTATCCGCAAGAAACTGATATCAGTCTGAACGAGGCATTCGTTGTGTGAGTACATGAGCATTAGAATGTATTTGATGTGGTTGTCGTGTGAGAGAGATGAGTCTGTCCAATTTTATTAGGTACTTCAGATGTTGTGAACTTAAATGTGAGATTTGATATGTTGAAAGACCTATGTGCGGTGAGAGATTGGCATAATTGCTGTATCTGTGGTATGCTAGAGGCATTCATGATTCTCTAGTGAATATATTGTTCATAGGACATCAAAATTGGAGGTTAGGTATAGCTTGTAGACGAGGGTGGTGACTATTTGTGATAAGGTTTTGTTAATGAGTGGTTTTGTTACATGTGTGATGTGTGTAGTGCTGTGGAGCCTTTAATGTGATGTGTTTACTAATTAATAAGTGATTAATTGCGTAGGTAAGGAATTTAGTTTTGTTGACGTGTGAGTATTGTGCACAGTGACCGGAGCTGCTGGGATATTTTCTGTGCTTTTGGTTAATTTTGAGCAAGGGGATCGGTTATGAAACCTTTAAATTAGGTGATGTGTTGAATGTGATTGCATTTTTTTTCTGGTAATAGCTGCAGAGAAGAAGCTTGATTGATCCATGGGACTTTACTGAGGTTGAAGGATGCGTCACCTGACATGACTACTGCTTGCCAGGAAAAGAGTGGAGTATGTGCAGAAACACTTTGCTGGCTCACTGATATGACGACAGGAAATCAATCGGCTGTTATCACGAAGGACCTCATGTCTGCGAGAGATTTATCTCTGTGTCTACTTGACATGCATTGTGTAAGTATACGAGAAATATGATTATGAAATGTGCTAATTCATGATTCACACAATCAAATTCTTTGGCAAGATAGCGAAATATTCCACCATGCACATGCACTTGTTTATGTTTACAAGATGTTTTGATATCTGCATTGTAACAAGTTTCACAGTTTGAAGGACTTGTCGTAAGACAGAACACTGAATAATAATAATAATAGTATTCTACCATGTTTTCCATTGGAGGTAGCTCTGCCTTCATTTTATGTGTTTGGCATTGGTATTTTAATTTGGCCAAGAAAGAGGATTTCCAGGATAGGTAAGGTAGCTTCCCTATCTCTCGGTGAGAGACTGAGGGCGAGTTTCTTTTTTTTGAGAGAGTGTTTTATTTATTTCTTGTGAGAGGTTGAGATATCACTTGAGTCAGATTGGTTGAGTCTTCGTTGTCGTGCTTTTGAACTTTGTAAATGTATGCTCATGTTTGATTCTTTTGAAATTGGTATTGTATTTATATCTCCTTATCATTGATCATTTACATCCAGTTTACGTAAAATGGGATTGCCGGTGGATGTAATGACACTAAGAGCCTCCCCCTTTTAACTTAAAAAAGGGTGATACAGTTAAATTATGGTGCGAGTGTGTTGTTTTCTTTCCATTTTATGGATCCAAGTTCTGAGCATTGGCGATTGCTGGTTGGTATGTTTGACTTATAATCTGTGTTTGTGTTTCATGTACGCCAGTGCATCGGACACGTACGAGTGGATGCGGCCTGTTCTGGAGGGGACTCGAGGCGAATGGCTCTTTGTGTGTGTTGCGGTATCGTTCATCACCTTACTTTGAATGGCGTATGGTGTAGTACTTGGTGCAACGTGCAAAGGTAACTTATATCTTAATTGCGTCATGCTTGTGTTCTTCAATACAATAATTTTATTCACCGTCTTTACACAAGCTTATAGATTGTTAAAATCACATAAAATTATAACATTTCAACATATGATATTGTTACATTTTAAAATGACGACATGTTTCCATGTTCATTCCATCATCGTCAGGTCTATCAATTAAAATTAAAAACTGTTGCACTTGCTGCCCTGCGTATACTGATTTGTTCTACCCGTTAGATTTTATTTGTTTAACCTCCAGGCTTCTTCCGTTTAATTTTTGAAGACTGCGCCTGGATGTCTTAAATCTGCAAAATCAATTTTAATTTTCATATCCTGATCCTGGCTACTGACATAGGAAATGGAATAATTTTAAAGAATTACTCAATATATCGTAATACAAGCAAAAGAAAAGTAATCACAAAATATTTAAAGTATTATAACATACCGGGTTGTGTGTGAGGTGCGTGTCCGATATTACGGAGCTGTAGACTGCAACTAAGCTGTGAGTATCGTGTATGGCTATATATATTGGGTGAAAGTTGTTTAGGGGGTTGGGTCGATGGACTGTAGAATGTTAAATATCGGATTGTTCGTGTAGATGTTACTGTCGTTTAATGCAAGATTTTGTTTATGTGTTCTTTGTATATGATATTTTTCTATGGTGTCTCTATGTCGCTTGTTTTGTATTATTTTTATAATGTCCATTGTTTGTTCTATTTTGTTGTATGTATGTCCTGTGTTTAATATATGCTTTGCATATGCTGAATGATCTTTATTGTGTTTAATTGCTGTAATATGCTCTTTGTATCTTTGACTAAAGGTGCGTCCGGTTTGGCCTATATAGGTTAACGGGCAATCATTGCATTTTAACCTATATATGCCTGGTTTTTCGTATTGATTTGTTGTGTCTATTTGTGGCTTTTGTTTCAAGATGTTTTTTATTGTGTTTTTTGTTCTAAATGCTATTTTTGTTATTTGTTTTAAATGTTTTTGTTATATATTTGGTTTCTTTTCCTATATATGTGAATGTGGCCCATTTGTTTTGTTTATTTTCGTTTTTGTCTTCATTTATGTTGTTTACATTGTTTATTTTATTTTTGGGTTTTAATTCATAATTATTATATCCGTTTTCTATTAGAATTTGTTTTATTATGTTACATTCAATTTGTTTGTTTATTGTGGTCATGGGATATGTATTTTTTCGGTTTATTAAGTAATTAATAGCCATTTGTTAATGTTCATTTGGATGGCATGAAGAGGCATGAATTATGGTGCTTGTATTTGTAGGTTTTCTGTATATTTTGAATTCAGAGTTGTTTTCGTTTCGTATTATAGTTAGATCTAAATAATTTAATTTGTTATTTTGTTCTGTTTCTAAAGTGAATTGTATATTTTGATTTATGTTGTTAAATTCATTTAAAACATTTTTTATATTTGTATTTTTTGCATCAAAAATCATGAGTATATCATCAACATATCTACTATAGTATTTGATTTGATATTTGTTTAATATATTTACTATATAATCATGCTCGAGATATTGTAAGAATATTTCAGATAATATGCTCGAGGTGGGAGCTCCCATAGGTAATCCTGTTTCTTGTTTCCAATATTCATTGTTGAATTGGAAATAATTTTGGTTAATAATAATGTTAGTTATATTTGTAATTTCATTTATTAGATCTGTATTTATATTCTGTCTATTTAGAATATCTCTTACAATATCTCGTAGCATGATTGTTGGAATATTTGTATACATATTATTGATGTCAAAAGAACAAATTTGTATATTTTTATTATTATGAAAATTCAATTGTTGGATTTCGTTTATTAATTTTATAGAATTTGTTATGTTAAACGTATTTGGTAGATTAATATCGGACACGCACCTCACACACAACCCGGTATGTTATAATACTTTAAATATTTTGTGATTACTTTTCTTTTGCTTGTATTACGATATATTGAGTAATTCTTTAAAATTATTCCATTTCCTATGTCAGTAGCCAGGATCAGGATATGAAAATTAAAATTGATTTTGCAGATTTAAGACATCCAGGCGCAGTCTTCAAAAATTAAATGGAAGAAGCCTGGAGGTTAAACAAATAAAATCTAACGGGTAGAACAAATCAGTATACGCAGGGCAGCAAGTGCAACAGTTTTTAATTTTAATTGATAGACCTGACGATGATGGAATGAACATGGAAACATGTCGTCATTTTAAAATGTAACAATATCATATGTTGAAATGTTATAATTTTATGTGATTTTAACAATCTATAAGCTTGTGTAAAGACGGTGAATAAAATTATTGTAGTGCAAAGGTAGTTGATTTTTCCGATCATGTAGAGTTATTATTGTCTCTCACGGAGTCCGACGAACGCAAAGGAGTTTTGAAATTTTAATCTGATTTGAAATCAGTCATTGACACTTCCACTTCCAAGACAAGGCAGGGGTTTATTTTAGCAATGACGTACGTGATTCACACACGAGACTACCTTCTAAATTTCCTTCTAAATTTGACCTGTCCCATCCCTATCACGACTAGACTCCCAAGTCTTGAGAAGTCACTTGTCCCAAGTCTTGAGAAGTCCTTGTCCCAAGTCTTGAGAAATCACTTGTCCCAAGTCTTGAGAAGTCACTCGTCCCAAGTCTTGAGAAGTCACTCGTCCCAAGTCTTGAGAAGTCACTTGTCCCAAGTCTTGAGAAGTCACTCGTTTTAAGTCTTGAGAAGTTCTTGTCCGAAGTCTTGAGAAGTCACTTGTCCCAAGTCTTGAGAAGTCCTTGTCCCAAGTCTTGAGAAGTCACTCGTCCCAAGTCTTGAGAAGTCACTCGTCCCAAGTCTTGAGAAGTTCTTGTCCCAAGTCTTGAGAAGTCACTTGTCCCAAGTCTTGAGAAGTTCTTGTCCCAAGTCTTGAGAAGTCACTCCTCGCAAGTCTTGAGAAGTTCTTGTCCCAAGTCTTGAGAAGTTCTTGTCCCAAGTCTTGAGAAGTCACTCATCACAAGTCTTGAGAAGTTCTTGTCCCAAGTCTTGAGAAGTTCTTGTCCCAAGTCTTGACAAGTCACTCGTCCCAAGTCTTGAGAAGTTATTGTCCCAAGTCTTGTCTGCTTGTTTAGGGCTGTGCCTCACCTGTCTTAGCTGAATTGAAATTTTTTTTAAAATTCTTACTTTTCTTGGCGTTTCACGCCATTTGCAGTCGTTTTCAATTTTTTTAAAATTTCGAAAAATTTTGAAAAATCGAAAAACGTGGCAAATCGTCCAAAAAGCGCACAAAACTAAGAATTTTTGAAAATTTTCAACTTTTAATTTTTTTCCGAATTTTCCGAAAATTTTTGGTTTTGTGCGCATTTCAGAAGGTTTGCAGCGTTTTTTGATTTTTCGAAAAATTTGAAAATTTTTCCTTCTAAATTTGACCTGTCCCATCCCTATCAGGACTAGACTCCCAAGTCTTGAGAAGTCACTTGTCCCAAGTCTTGAGAAGTCACTCGTCCCAAGTCTAGAGAAGTCACTCGTCCCAAGTCTTGAGAAGTTCTTGTCCCAAGTCTTGAGAAGTTCTTGTCCCAAGTCTTGAGAAGTCACTCGTCGCAAGTCTTGAGAAGTTCTTGTCCCAAGTCTTGAGAAGTTCTTGTCCCAAGTCTTGAGAAGTCACTCGTCCCAAGTCTTGAGAAGTTCTTGTCCCAAGTCTTGAGAAGTTCTTGTCCCAAGTCTTGAGAAGTCACTTGTCCCAAGTCTTGAGAAGTTCTTGTCCCAAGTCTTGAGAAGTCACTCGTCCCAAGTCTTGAGAAGTCACTCGTCCCAAATCTTGAGAAGTTCTTGTTCCAAGTCTTGAGAAGTCACTCGTCGCAAGTCTTGAGAAGTTCTTGTCCCAAGTCTTGAGAAGTTCTTGTCCCAAGTCTTGAGAAGTTCTTGTCCCAAGTCTTGAGAAGTTCTTGTCCCAAGTCTTGAGAAGTCAGTTGTCCCAAGTCTTGAGAAGTTCTTGTCCCAAGTCTTGAGAAGTCACTCGTCCCAAGTTTTGAGAAGTTCTTGTCCCAAGTCTTGAGAAGTTCTTGTCCCAAGTCTTGACAAGTCACTCGTCCCAAGTCTTGAGAAGTTATTGTCCCAAGTCTTGTCTGCTTGTTTAGGGCTGTGCCTCACCTGTCTTAGCTGAATTGAAATTTTTTTTTAAAATTCTTACTTTTCTTGGCGTTTCACGCCATTTGCAGTCGTTTTCAATTTTTTTAAAATTTCGAAAAATTTTGAAAAATCGAAAAACGTGGCAAATCGTCCAAAAAGCGCACAAAACTAAGAATTTTTGAAAATTTTCAACTTTTAATTTTTTTCCGAATTTTCCGAAAATTTTTGGTTTTGTGCGCATTTCAGAAGGTTTGCAGCGTTTTTTGATTTTTCGAAAAAATTCAAAAAATTTTCCTTCTAAATTTGACCTGTCCCATCCCTATCAGGACTAGACTCCCAAGTCTTGAGAAGTCACTTGTCCCAAGTCTTCAGAAGTCCTTGTCCCAAGTGTTGAGAAGTTCTTGTCCCAAGTCTTGAGAAGTCACTCGTCCCAAGTCTTGAGAAGTTATTGTCCCAAGACTTGTCTGCTTGTTTAGGGCTGTGCCTCACCTGTCTTAGCTGAATTGAAATTTTTTTTTAAAATTCTTACTTTTCTTGGCGTTTCACGCCATTTGCAGTCGTTTTCAATTTTTTTAAAATTTCGAAAAATTTTGAAAAATCGAAAAACGTGGCAAATCGTCCAAAAAGCGCACAAAACTAAGAATTTTTGAAAATTTTCAACTTTTAATTTTTTCCGAATTTTCCGAAAATTTTTGGTTTTGTGCGCATTTCAGAAGGTTTGCAGCGTTTTTTGATTTTTCGAAAAATTTGAAAATTTTTCCTTCTAAATTTGACCTGTCCCATCCCTATCATGTCTAGACACCCAAGTCTTGAGAAGTCACTTGTCCCAAGTCTTGAGAAGTCCTTGTCCCAAGTGTTGAGAAGTTCTTGTCCCAAGTGTTGAGAAGTTCTTGTCCCAAGTCTTGAGAAGTCACTTGTCCCAAGTCTTGAGAAGTCACTCGTCCCAAGTCTTGAGAAGTCACTCGTCCCAAGTCTTGAGAAGTTCTTGTCCCAAGTCTTGAGAAGTTCTTGTCCCAAGTCTTGAGAAGTCCTTGTCCCAAGTCTTGAGAAGTTATTGTCCCAAGTCTTGTCTGCTTGTTTAGGGCTGTGCCTCACCTGTCTTAGCTGAATTCAATTTTTTTCGAAAATTCTTAGTTTTCTTCGCGTTTCACGCCATTTGCAGTCTTTTTTATTTTTTTTAAAATTTCGAAAATTTTTGAAAATTCTCAAAGGGGTACCCCTTTGAGAAATTTCAATTTTTTCGAAAAATTTCGAAAAATCGAAAAACGTGGCAAATCGTCCAAAAAGCGCACAAAACTAAGAATTTTTGAAAGTTTTCAACTTTTAATTTTTTTCCGAATTTTCCGAAAATTTTTGGTTTTGTGCGCATTTCAGAAGGTTTGCAGCGTTTTTTGATTTTTCGAAAAATTTGAAAATTTTTCCTTCTAAATTTGACCTGTCCCATCCCTATCAGGACTAGACTCCCAAGTCTTGAGAAGTCACTTGTCCCAAGTCTTCAGAAGTCCTTGTCCCAAGTGTTGAGAAGTTCTTGTCCCAAGTCTTGAGAAGTCACTCGTCCCAAGTCTTGAGAAGTTATTGTCCCAAGACTTGTCTGCTTGTTTAGGGCTGTGCCTGACCTGTCTTAGCTGAATTGAATTTTTTTTAAAATTCTTACTTTTCTTGGCGTTTCACGCCATTTGCAGTCGTTTTCAATTTTTTTAAAATTTCAAAAAATTTTGAAAATTCTTTGAGAAATTTCAATTTTTTCGAAAAATCGAAAAACGTGGCAAATCGTCCAAAAAGCGCACAAAACTAAGAATTTTTGAAAATTTTCAACTTTTAATTTTTTTCCGAATTTTCCGAAAATTTTTGGTTTTGTGCGCATTTCAGAAGGTTTGCAGCGTTTTTTGATTTTTCGAAAAAATTCAAAAAATTTTCCTTCTAAATTTGACCTGTCCCATCCCTATCATTACTAGACTCCCAAGTCTTGAGAAGTCACTTGTCCCAAGTCTTCAGAAGTCCTTGTCCCAAGTCTTGAGAAGTCACTCGTCCCAAGTCTTGAGAAGTTATTGTCCCAAGACTTGTCTGCTTGTTTAGGGCTGTGCCTCACCTGTCTTAGCTGAATTCAAATTTTTTCGAAAATTCTTAGTTTTCTTCGCGTTTCGCGCCATTTGCCGTCGTTTTTAATTTTTTTAAAATTTCGAAAATTTTTGAAAATTCTCAAAGGGGTACCCCTTTGAGAAATTTCAATTTTTTCGAAAAATGTCGAAAAATCGAAAAACGTGGCAAATCGTCCAAAAAGCGCACAAAACTAAGAATTTTTGAAAAATTTCAACTTTTAATTTTTTTCCGAATTTTCCGAAAATTTTTGGTTTTGTGCGCATTTCAAAAGGTTTGCAGCGTTTTTTGATTTTTCGAAAAATTTGAAAATTTTTCCTTCTAAATTTGACTGTCCCATCCCTATCAGGACTAGACTCCCAAGTCTTGAGAAGTCACTTGTCCCAAGTGTTGAGAAGTTCTTGTCCCAAGTCTTGAGAAGTCACTCGTCCCAAGTCTTGAGAAGTCACTCGTCCCAAGTCTTGAGAAGTCACTCGTCCCAAGTCTTGAGAAGTTCTTGTCCCAAGTCTTGAGAAGTCACTTGTCCCAAGTCTTGAGAAGTCCTTGTCCCAAGTCTTGAGAAGTCCCAAGTCTTGAGAAGTCACTCGTCCCAAGTCTTGAGAAGTCACTCGTCCCAAGTCTTGTCTGCTTGTTTAGGGCTGTGCCTCACCTGTCTTAGCTGAATTCAATTTTTTTTCGAAAATTCTTAGTTTTCTTCGCGTTTCGCGCCATTTGCAGTCGTTTTTAATTTTTTAAAATTTTGAAAAATTTTGAAAATTCTCAAAGGGGTACCCCTTTGAGAAATTTCAATTTTTTCGAAAAATTTCGAAAAATCGAAAAACGTGGCAAATCGTCCAAAAAGCGGCCAAAACTAAGAATTTTTGAAAAATTTCAACTTTTAATTTTTTTCCGAATTTTCCGAAAATTTTTGGTTTTGTGCGCATTTCAGAAGGTTTGCAGCGTTTTTTGATTTTTCGAAAAATTTGAAAATTTTTCCTTCTAAATTTGACCTGTCCCATTCTTATCAGGACTAGACTCCCAAGTCTTGAGAAGTCACTTGTCCCAAGTCTTGAGAAGTCCTTGTCCGTTTGCAGCGTTTTTTGATTTTTCGAAAAATTTGAAAATTTTTCCTTCTAAATTTGACCTGTCCCATTCTTATCAGGACTAGACTCCCAAGTCTTGAGAAGTCACTTGTCCCAAGTCTTGAGAAGTCCTTGTCCCAAGTCTTGAGAAGTTCTTGTCCCAAGTCTTGAGAAGTCACTTGTCCCAAGTCTTGAGAAGTCACTCGTCCCAAGTCTTGAGAAGTCACTCGTCCCAAGTCTTAAGAAGTTCTTGTCCCAAGTCTTGAGAATTCACTTGTCCCAAGTCTTGAGAATTCTTGTCCCAAGTCTTGAGAAGTCACTTGTCCCAAGTCTTGAGAAGTTCTTGTCCCAAGTCTTGACAAGTCACTCGTCCCAAGTCTTGAGAAGTTATTGTCCCAAGTCTTGTCTGCTTGTTTAGGGCTGTGCCTCACCTGTCTTAGCTGAATTCAAAATTTTTCGAAAATTCTTAGTTTTCTTCGCGTTTCGCGCCATTTGCCGTCTTTTTTAATTTTTTTAAAATTTCGAAAATTTTTGAAAATTCTCAAAGGGGTACCCCTTTGAGAAATTTCAATTTTTTCGAAAAATTTCGAAAAATCGAAAAACGTGGCAAATCGTCCAAAAAGCGCACAAAACTAAGAATTTTTGAAAAATTTCAACTTTTAATTTTTTTCCGAATTTTCCGAAAATTTTTGGTTTTGTGCGCATTTCAGAAGGTTTGCAGCGTTTTTTGATTTTTCGAAAAATTTGAAAATTTTTCCTTCTAAATTTGACCTGTCCCATTCTTATCAGGACTAGACTCCCAAGTCTTGAGAAGTCACTTGTCCCAAGTCTTGAGAAGTCCTTGTCCCAAGTCTTGAGAAGTTCTTGTCCCAAGTCTTGAGAAGTCACTTGTCCCAAGTCTTGAGAAGTCACTCGTCCCAAGTCTTGAGAAGTCACTTGTCCCAAGTCTTGAGAAGTTCTTGTCCCAAGTCTTGACAAGTCACTCGTCCCAAGTCTTGAGAAGTTATTGTCCCAAGTCTTGTCTGCTTGTTTAGGGCTGTGCCTCACCTGTCTTAGCTGAATTCAATTTTTTTTCGAAAATTCTTAGTTTTCTTCGCGTTTCGCGCCATTTGCAGTCGTTTTTAATTTTTTTAAAATTTCGAAAAATTTTGAAAATTCTCAAAGGGGTACCCCTTTGAGAAATTCAATTTTTTCGAAAAATTTCAAAAAATCGAAAAACGTAGCAAATCGTCCAAAAAGCGCACAAAACTAAGAATTTTTGAAAAATTTCAACTTTTAATTTTTTTCCGAATATTCCGAAAATTTTTGGTTTTGTGCGCATTTCAGAAGGTTTGCAGCGTTTTTTGATTTTTCGAAAAATTTGAAAATTTTTCCTTCTAAATTTGACCTGTCCCATCCTTATCAGGACTAGACTCCCAAGTCTTGAGAAGTCACTTGTCCCAAGTCTTGAGAAGTCCTTGTCCCAAGTCTTGAGAAGTTCTTGTCCCAAGTCTTGAGAAGTCACTTGTCCCAGGTCTTGAGAAGTCACTCGTTCCAAGTTTTGAGAAGTTCTTGTCCCAAGTCTTGAGAAGTTCTTGTCCCAAGTCTTGAGAAGTCACTTGTCCCAAGTCTTGAGAAGTTCTTGTCCCAAGTCTTGAGAAGTTCTTGTCCCAAGTCTTGAGAAGTCACTTGTCCCAAGTCTTGAGAAGTCACTTGTCCCAAGTCTTGAGAAGTTCTTGTCCCAAGTCTTGAGAAGTTCTTGTCCCAAGTCTTGAGAAGTCACTTGTCCCAAGTCTTGAGAAGTTCCTGTCCCAAGTCTTGAGAAGTTCTTGTCCCAAGTCTTGAGAAGTCACTTGTCCCAAGTCTTGAGAAGTTCTTGTCCCAAGTCTTGAGAAGTTCTTGTCCCAAGTCTTGAGAAGTCACTTGTCCCAAGTCTTGAGAAGTTCTTGTCCCAAGTCTTGAGAAGTCACTTGTCCGAAGTCTTGAGAAGTCACTTGTCCCAAGTCTTGAGAAGTCACTCGTCCCAAGTCTTGAGAAGTTCTTGTCCCAAGTCTTGAGAAGTTCTTGTCCCAAGTCTTGAGAAGTCACTTGTCCCAAGTCTTGAGAAGTTCTTTTCCCAAGTCTTGAGAAGTCACTCGTCCCAAGTCTTGAGACGTTCTTGTCCCAAGTCTTGAGAAGTTCTTGTCCCAAGTCTTGACAAGTCACTCGTCCCAAGTCTTGAGAAGTCACTCGTCCCAAGTCTTGAGAAGTCACTCGTCCCAAGTCTTAAGAAGTTCTTGTCCCAAGTCTTGAGAATTCACTTGTCCCAAGTCTTGAGAATTCTTGTCCCAAGTCTTGAGAAGTCACTTGTCCCAAGTCTTGAGAAGTTCTTGTCCCAAGTCTTGACAAGTCACTCGTCCCAAGTCTTGAGAAGTTATTGTCCCAAGTCTTGTCTGCTTGTTTAGGGCTGTGCCTCACCTGTCTTAGCTGAATTCAAAATTTTTCGAAAATTCTTAGTTTTCTTCGCGTTTCGCGCCATTTGCCGTCGTTTTTAATTTTTTTAAAATTTCGAAAAATTTTGAAAATTCTCAAAGGGGTACCCCTTTGAGAAATTTCAATTTTTTCGAAAAATTTCGAAAAATCGAAAAACGTGGCAAATCGTCCAAAAAGCGCACAAAACTAAGAATTTTTGAAAAATTTCAACTTTTAATTTTTTCCGAATTTTCCGAAAATTTTTGGTTTTGTGCGCATTTCAGAAGGTTTGCAGCGTTTTTTGATTTTTCGAAAAATTTGAAAATTTTTCCTTCTAAATTTGACCTGTCCCATTCTTATCAGGACTAGACTCCCAAGTCTTGAGAAGTCACTTGTCCCAAGTCTTGAGAAGTCCTTGTCCCAAGTCTTGAGAAGTTCTTGTCCCAAGTCTTGAGAAGTCACTTGTCCCAAGTCTTGAGAAGTCACTCGTCCCAAGTCTTGAGAAGTCACTTGTCCCAAGTCTTGAGAAGTTCTTGTCCCAAGTCTTGACAAGTCACTCGTCCCAAGTCTTGAGAAGTTATTGTCCCAAGTCTTGTCTGCTTGTTTAGGGCTGTGCCTCACCTGTCTTAGCTGAATTCAATTTTTTTTCGAAAATTCTTAGTTTTCTTCGCGTTTCGCGCCATTTGCAGTCGTTTTTAATTTTTTTAAAATTTCGAAAAATTTTGAAAATTCTCAAAGGGGTACCCCTTTGAGAAATTTCAATTTTTTCGAAAAATTTCGAAAAATCGAAAAACGTGGCAAATCGTCCAAAAAGCGCACAAAACTAAGAATTTTTGAAAAATTTCAACTTTTAATTTTTTTCCGAATTTTCCGAAAATTTTTGGTTTTGTGCGCATTTCAGAAGGTTTGCAGCGTTTTTTGATTTTTCGAAAAATTTGAAAATTTTTCCTTCTAAATTTGACCTGTCCCATCCTTATCAGGACTAGACTCCCAAGTCTTGAGAAGTCACTTGTCCCAAGTCTTGAGAAGTCCTTGTCCCAAGTCTTGAGAAGTTCTTGTCCCAAGTCTTGAGAAGTCACTTGTCCCAAGTCTTGAGAAGTCACTTGTCCCAAGTCTTGAGAAGTTCTTGTCCCAAGTCTTGAGAAGTTCTTGTCCCAAGTCTTGAGAAGTCACTTGTCCCAAGTCTTGAGAAGTTCTTGTCCCAAGTCTTGAGAAGTCACTTGTCCCAAGTCTTGAGAAGTCACTTGTCCCAAGTCTTGAGAAGTCACTCGTCCCAAGTCTTGAGAAGTTCTTGTCCCAAGTCTTGAGAAGTTCTTGTCCCAAGTCTTGAGAAGTCACTTGTCCCGAGTCTTGAGAAGTTCTTTTCCCAAGTCTTGAGAAGTCACTCGTCCCAAGTCTTGAGACGTTCTTGTCCCAAGTCTTGAGAAGTTCTTGTCCCAAGTCTTGACAAGTCACTCGTCCCAAGTCTTGAGAAGTCACTCGTCCCAAGTCTTGAGAAGTCACTCGTCCCAAGTCTTAAGAAGTTCTTGTCCCAAGTCTTGAGAATTCACTTGTCCCAAGTCTTGAGAATTCTTGTCCCAAGTCTTGAGAAGTCACTTGTCCCAAGTCTTGAGAAGTTCTTGTCCCAAGTCTTGACAAGTCACTCGTCCCAAGTCTTGAGAAGTTATTGTCCCAAGTCTTGTCTGCTTGTTTAGGGCTGTGCCTCACCTGTCTTAGCTGAATTCAAAATTTTTCGAAAATTCTTAGTTTTCTTCGCGTTTCGCGCCATTTGCCGTCGTTTTTAATTTTTTTAAAATTTCGAAAAATTTTCAAAATTCTCAAAGGGGTACCCCTTTGAGAAATTTCAATTTTTTCGAAAAATTTCGAAAAATCGAAAAACGTGGCAAATCGTCCAAAAAGCGCACAAAACTAAGAATTTTTGAAAAATTTCAACTTTTAATTTTTTCCGAATTTTCCGAAAATTTTTGGTTTTGTGCGCATTTCAGAAGGTTTGCAGCGTTTTTTGATTTTTCGAAAAATTTGAAAATTTTTCCTTCTAAATTTGACCTGTCCCATTCTTATCAGGACTAGACTCCCAAGTCTTGAGAAGTCACTTGTCCCAAGTCTTGAGAAGTCCTTGTCCCAAGTCTTGAGAAGTTCTTGTCCCAAGTCTTGAGAAGTCACTTGTCCCAAGTCTTGAGAAGTCACTCGTCCCAAGTCTTGAGAAGTCACTTGTCCCAAGTCTTGAGAAGTTCTTGTCCCAAGTCTTGACAAGTCACTCGTCCCAAGTCTTGAGAAGTTATTGTCCCAAGTCTTGTCTGCTTGTTTAGGGCTGTGCCTCACCTGTCTTAGCTGAATTCAATTTTTTTTCGAAAATTCTTAGTTTTCTTCGCGTTTCGCGCCATTTGCAGTCGTTTTTAATTTTTTTAAAATTTCGAAAAATTTTGAAAATTCTCAAAGGGGTACCCCTTTGAGAAATTTCAATTTTTTCGAAAAATTTCGAAAAATCGAAAAACGTGGCAAATCGTCCAAAAAGCGCACAAAACTAAGAATTTTTGAAAAATTTCAACTTTTAATTTTTTTCCGAATTTTCCGAAAATTTTTGGTTTTGTGCGCATTTCAGAAGGTTTGCAGCGTTTTTTGATTTTTCGAAAAATTTGAAAATTTTTCCTTCTAAATTTGACCTGTCCCATTCTTATCAGGACTAGACTCCCAAGTCTTGAGAAGTCACTTGTCCCAAGTCTTGAGAAGTCCTTGTCCCAAGTCTTGAGAAGTTCTTGTCCCAAGTCTTGAGAAGTCACTCGTCCCAAGTCTTGAGAAGTCACTTGTCCCAAGTCTTGAGAAGTTCTTGTCCCAAGTCTTGACAAGTCACTCGTCCCAAGTCTTGAGAAGTTATTGTCCCAAGTCTTGTCTGCTTGTTTAGGGCTGTGCCTCACCTGTCTTAGCTGAATTCAATTTTTTTTCGAAAATTCTTAGTTTTCTTCGCGTTTCGCGCCATTTGCAGTCGTTTTTAATTTTTTTAAAATTTCGAAAATTTTTGAAAATTCTCAAAGAAATTTCAATTTTTTCGAAAAATTTCGAAAAATCGAAAAACGTCGCAAATCGTCCAAAAAGCGCACAAAACTAAGAATTTTTGAAAATTTTCAACTTTTAATTTTTTTCCGAATTTTCCGAAAATTTTTGGTTTTGTGCGCATTTCAGAAGGTTTGCAGTGTTTTTTGATTTTTCGAAAAATTTCAAAAAATTTTCCTTCTAAATTTGACCTGTCCCATCCCTATCAGGACTAGACTCCCAAGTCTTGAGAAGTCACTTGTCCCAAGTCTTCAGAAGTCCTTGTCCCAAGTGTTGAGAAGTTCTTGTCCCAAGTCTTGAGAAGTCACTCGTCCCAAGTCTTGAGAAGTTATTGTCCCAAGACTTGTCTGCTTGTTTAGGGCTGTGCCTCACCTGTCTTAGCTGAATTGAATTTTTTTTTAAAATTCTTAGTTTTCTTCGCGTTTCACGCCATTTGCAGTCGTTTTCATTTTTTTAAAAATTTCGAAAAATTTTGAAAATTCTCAAAGGGGTACCCCTTTGAGAAATTTTAATTTTTTCCAAAAATTTCGAAAAATCGAAAAACGTGACAAATCGTCCAAAAAGCGCACAAAACTAAGAATTTTTGAAAATTTTCAACTTTTAATTTTTTTCCGAATTTTCCGAAAATTTTTGGTTTTGTGCGCATTTCAGAAGGTTTGCAGCGTTTTTTGATTTTTCGAAAAATTTCAAAAAATTTTCCTTCTAAATTTGACCTGTCCCATCCCTGTCAGGACTAGACTCCCAAGTCTTGAGAAGTCACTCGTCCCAAGTCTTGAGAAGTTCTTGTCCCAAGTGTTGAGAAGTCACTTGTCCCAAGTCTTGAGAAGTCACTCGTTCCAAGTCTTGAGAAGTCACTCGTCCCAAGTCTTGAGAAGTTCTTGTCCCAAGTCTTGAGAAGTCACTTGTCCCAAGTCTTGAGAAGTCACTTGTCCCAAGTCTTGAGAAGTCCTTGTCCCAAGTCTTGAGAAGTCACTTGTCCCAAGTCTTGAGGAGTCACTCGTCCCAAGTCTTGAGAAGTCACTCGTCCCAAGTCTTGAGAAGTTATTGTCCCAAGTCTTGTCTGCTTGTTTAGGGCTGTGCCTCACCTGTCTTAGCTGAATTCAAATTTCTTTCGAAAATTCTTAGTTTTCTTCGCGTTTCACGCCATTTGCAGTCGTTTTTAATTTTTTTAAAATTTCGAAAATTTTTGAAAATTCTCAAAGGGGTACCCCTTTGAGAAATTTCAATTTTTTCGAAAAATTTCGAAAAATCGAAAAACGTGGCAAATCGTCCAAAAAGCGCACAAAAGTAAGAATTTTTGAAAACTTTCAACTTTTAATTTTTTTCCGAATTTTCCGAAAATTTTTGGTTTTGTGCGCATTTCAGAAGGTTTGCAGCGTTTTTTGATTTTTCGAAAAATTTCAAAAAATTTTCCTTCTAAGTTTGACCTGTCCCATCCCTGTCAGGACTAGACTCCCAAGTCTTGAGAAGTCACTCGTCCCAAGTCTTGAGAAGTTCTTGTCCCAAGTGTTGAGAAGTCACTTGTCCCAAGTCTTGAGAAGTCACTCGTTCCAAGTCTTGAGAAGTCACTCGTCCCAAGTCTTGAGAAGTTCTTGTCCCAAGTCTTGAGAAGTCATTTGTCCCAAGTCTTGAGAATTCACTTGTCCCAAGTCTTGAGAAGTCACTTGTCCCAAGTCTTCAGAAGTCCTTGTCCCAAGTGTAGAGAATTTCTTGTCCCAAGTCTTGAGAAGTCACTGTCCCAAGTCTTGAGAAGTCACTCGTCCCAAGTCTTGAGAAGTTCTTGTCCCAAGTCTTGAGAAGTCACTTGTCCCAAGTCTTGAGAAGTCACTTGTCCCAAGTCTTGAGAAGTCACTTGTCCCAAGTCTTGAGAAGTCACTCGTCCCAAGTGTTGAGAAGTTCTTGTCCCAAGTCTTGAGAAGTTCTTGTCCCAAGTCTTGAGAAGTTCTTGTCCCAAGTCTTGAGAAGTCACTTGTCCCAAGTCTTGAGAAGTTCTTTTCCCAAGTCTTGAGAAGTCACTCGTCCCAAGTCTTGAGACGTTCTTGTCCCAAGTCTTGAGAAGTTCTTGTCCCAAGTCTTGACAAGTCACTCGTCCCAAGTCTTGAGAAGTTCTTGTCCCAAGTCTTGAGAAGTTCTTGTCCCAAGTCTTGAGAAGTTGTTGTCCCAAGTCTTGAGAAGTTCTTGTCCCAAGTCTTGAGAAGTTCTTGTCCCAAGTCTTGACAAGTCACTCGTCCCAAGTCTTGAGAAGTTATTGTCCCAAGTCTTGTCTGCTTGTTTAGGGCTGTGCCTCACCTGTCTTAATTGAATTCAATTTTTTTCGAAAATTCTTAGTTTTCTTCGCGTTTCGCGCCATTTGCAGTCGTTTTTAATTTTTTTAAAATTTCGAAAATTTTTGAAAATTCTCAAAGGGGTACCCCTTTGAGAAATTTCAATTTTTTCGAAAAATTTCAAAAAATCGAAAAACGTAGCAAATCGTCCAAAAAGCGCACAAAACTAAGAATTTTTGAAAAATTTCAACTTTTAATTTTTTTCCGAATATTCCGAAAATTTTTGGTTTTGTGCGCATTTCAGAAGGTTTGCAGCGTTTTTTGATTTTTCGAAAAATTTGAAAATTTTTCCTTCTAAATTTGACCTGTCCCATCCTTATCAGGACTATACTCCCAAGTCTTGAGAAGTCACTTGTCCCAAGTCTTGAGAAGTCCTTGTCCCAAGTCTTGAGAAGTTCTTGTCCCAAGT